>NC_086449.1:281526146-281681146 GCF_028390025.1 Pseudophryne corroboree
CCCCTCACTGCATGCTAGGGATGGCCATCGCTGCATTAACTGTATAATGCCCCCAACCTCTTTCCCCCCCTCTCACAGCCCACCTGGGTACATGCCTCTCACTGCCCGCTAGGGATGGCCATCGTTGAGTTACCTGTGTAATGCCCTCCGCCCTGTCTCCCCCCTCTCACACCTCACCTGGGTTCATGCCTCTCATTGCCCACTAGAGATGGCCATCGCTGCATTACCTGTGTAATTCTCCCACCCTGTCTCCCCCCTTTCACACCTCACCTGGGTGCCCCTCACTCACTAGGGATAACCATTGCTGCGTTACCTGTGTAATGTCCCCGCCCTGTCTCCCTTGCTCTACCTGGTGCAATGTGAAAAATGTGCTTTACCTGGTGCAATGTGTATAATGTGCTTTACCTGGTTCAATGTGTATAATATCCTTTACCTGGTGCAATGTGTATAATGTGATTTACCTGGTGCAATGTGTATAATGTGCTCTGCTTGCGCAAAGTGTATAACGTGCTTTACCTCGTGCAATATGCAAAAAAGTGCTTTACCTGGTGCAGTGTGTATAATGTGCTCTGCCTGGTGCAAAGTGTATAATGTTTTTACCTGGTGCAATGTGTATAATGTGCTCTACCTGGCACAAAGTGTATAATGTACTTTACCTGGTGCAATGTGTATAATGTGCTCTGCCTGGCACAAAGTGTATAATGTGCTTTACCTGGTGCAATGTGTATAATGTGTTCTGCCTGGGGTAAAGTGTATACCGTGCTCTACCTGGCACAATATGTATAACATGCTATACCAGGCGCAGTGTGTATAGGAGGTTCTACCTGGTGCAATGTGTATAAGCGGCACTACTGTGTGGTGTAATGTGAATTGGGACTATTATGTGGCCACGCCTCTTCCCACAAAGCCACGCCCCTAAAATTGCTTCTGTAAATTTCATAGGCTGGTTTTCAATCCCAATCCGCCCCTGCTTGGGACCATAAGTACCGATATTCAATACTCAGGAGTCATTGTGGTGAATAAATTAGATTTAATGCAGCGTTATCCTACATATGTTTCCGGCCTCTGCCTGTCGACAATGACAAACAGTGCAATAAAGAATTGTGCAAATATATATACCTAACACACAGCTCCTTAAATGACTAAATCATACTCACCTGTGTGACGCCGCTATTCAACACACAGGTGAGTATGATTTAGTAATTTAAGGAGCATGGTGTTAGATATATATGTTTGCACATTTCTTTATTGCACTGTTTGTCGCTGACGATGTGCGGAGTCCTGAAACATGTAGGACAACGCTTCATTAAATAGAATTTATATATGTGTGTATGTAAAAAATAAATTCCAAATACTGTAAGTATGGTCAGCTACCTGTGTGCCTTTGCTCAAATGTATAGTCCCCAATGATAAAGTGATAAATGAAATCCATATATGGCACTCCAGCTATTTTTTAAGATATAAATTAATATGCAAAAATACACATCAGTATAATGCTGGGCAGCTCAGTGCCAGGCAGCACTTCTACGTTAACATTTCTTTGTCATAGAGAACTCTGTCATCAGGATGCTCTGTGTAAGGAGTACAACGTAAAAGACATACACAAATCATCCTGACAGGGTCCTCCGTGACCCAGAAATGTTAACGTAGAAGTGCTGCCTAGCACTGAGCTGCCCAGCATTATACTAATGTGTTTTTATGCATATTACTTAATATCTTTAAAAATAGATAATATGCCATATTTGGATTGGATTTTGTCCTTTATCATTAAACTGATGTGCGCATGCTGCTGACAATAGGGGTCTCAGTCCTTGCACATTTGGACACACACTTCTACACAAATAATATAACAGGTGGTGTATGCTTCATATAAGCAAAGAGAGGAGGGAGATTGAAGTGGTTGAAGGTAGGTGGGTAGCAATTCCCTCCATAGTGCTAGCCACACCCCACGACACAAACCACAACCCCATATCAGTACCCACACCTCGCTGGTCACACCCCTTGTGGCAGCACACAATAGGCCCATACTTACCTACATTGTATTTCTCCTCTTCGGGAGAAGCCCGGAGAGGAGACACTGCAGGTGTCTTCAGGGGCGGGGGCGGGCTGTGACATCACTAAGCCCCACCCCCAAATCGGGAGAGGCCGCGATTCGCGGGTCCACGGGAAGGGGGCGGGGCTAAAATGATGCAATTTGCGTAATTTTAACCCCTTCTCCACCCGATGGACCCGCGAATGCGGGAGGTTATCTCTCCATCCTGCTCGCATCACTAGGGTGCGAGCAGGATGCGGGAGACCTGCCCACTCTTACGGGGGTGCAGGGGGCTACCCAAAAAAACGGGAGCCTCCCGCAGCTTCCGGGAGAGTAGGTAAGTATGAATAGGCCCTTAATGAATTTCAGCTCCAGGCCAATGAGGACCTTAATCTGGCACTGCCTATGAGGAAAGGTACACCATTCCTACTGTGAAACACGGAGGTGGATCGCTGATGTTTTGGGGATGTGTGAGCTACAAAGGCACTGGAAACTTGGTCAAAATTGATGGCAAGATGAATGCAGCATGTTATCAGAAAATACTGGAGGAATATTTGCACTCATCAGCCCGGAAGCTGCGCATGGGACGTACTTGGACGTTCCAACATGACAAATGATCCAAAACACAAGGCCAAGTTGACATGTCATTGGCTACAGCAGAATAAAGTGAAGGTTCTGGAGTGGCCATCTCAGTCTCCTGACCTCAATATCATTGAGCCGCTCTGGGGAGATCTCAAACGTGCTGTTCATGCAAGACAGCCCAAGAATTTACAGGAACTGGAGGCTTTTTGCCAAGAAGAATGGGCAGCTTTACCATCTGAGAAAATAAAGAGCCTCATCCACAAATACCGCAAAATACTTCAAGCTGTCATTGATGTTAAAGGGGGCAATACTGGGGTATGTAAACTTTTGATCAGGGTCATTTGGGTAGTTTCTGTTGTCATGATTTAAAAAGAGTAAACACAGTTGCTTGACAATAAATGGCTTCACCCAACCACTAACCATGAGTGAAAGAAAAGTGTGAGTTATCATTCATATTCTCTACAAATGGCCAGAAAATCACAAATTCTGCTAGGGTATGCAAACTTATGAGCACAACTGGATAGATAGATAGATAGATAGATAGATAGATAGATAGATAGATAGATAGATAGATAGATAGATAGATAGATAGATAGATAGATAGATAGATAGATAGATACAGTACTGTGCAAAAGATTTAGGCAGGTGTGAAGGAAATGCTAAAAAAAAAAGAAAGAATGCTTTCAAAAATAGAACTATTAAAAGATTTTTATTTTTTTCAATTAACAAAATGCAACGTGAATGAACAGAAGAGAAATCTAAATCAAATCAATATTTGGCATGAGCACCCTTTGCTTTCAAAACAGCATCAATTCTTCTAGGTACACTTGCACACAGTTTTTGAAGGAACTCAGCAGGGAGGGTATTCCAAACATCTTGGAGAACCGCAGATCTTCTGTGGATGTAGGCTTGCTCAAATTCTTCTGTCTCTTCGAGTAATCCCAGACAGACTCGATGATGTTGAGATCAGGGCTCTGTGGAGGCGATATCATCACTTCCAGGACTCCTTGTTCTTCTTTAAGCTGAAGAAAGTTCTTAATGACATTGGCTGTATGTTTGGTGTCGTTGTCCTGCTGCAGAATAAATTCGGAAACAATCAGACACCACCCTGATGGTATTGCATGATGGATAATTACCTTCTTTATTTTGCAGCATTGAGGACACCATTAATCCTCACCAAATGCCCAACTCCTTTTATAATAATTTCATTTAATAATTTAATTACTGTAAAACATACTACATATTTAAAAAAATATATATATTTTAAGTTTCATTTTGAGATATTTTGTTCTGTATTTTAATTGGTGAAATAGCTGCAAAGAAGAATGTTTCAAATATACAGAATAATATGTTTCTTTATTTGTTTGTTCACCATTTGAGACATACATTTTTTATATACGCTTCTCAAGTGTAAGTATAACTATATGCGCTCTCCTTCCTTTGTCTTTATTTATTTAAAAGGAGTCTACAGTATCCTAGTGACAGCAGCTGTTGTTACCAGCAGATTTTTTTTGTTAATTTCCATTTATTTTGTCCTAGGCTTATTACGAGACTCATTTTGCAGCTTCCAGTCGCACTTCAATAAAGAAGCTCATTTCTATCCTTGTAACTTGCAGATTTCTATCTTCACCTAATGTAAAAAACAAAACCTTCAAACATACAAAGTAACATAAAGTAAAATAAAGACATTTGAGACAGAAATCTTTTAGAATGTAAAGGGTGCTTCTAAAGTGGTAGACCGTAGATATAGTAACATTTACACTGTGCACATGTTCAGTGGGGCTCATTCCGAGTTGATCGCTCGCTAGCAGTTTTTAGCAGCCATGCAAACGCATAGTCGCCACCCACAGGGGAGTGTATTTTCGCTTTGCAGGAGTGTGAACGTCTGTGCAGCAAAGCGCCTGCAAACACATTTTGTGCAAAACAAAACCAGCCCTGTAGTTACTTATCCTGTGCAATGATTGCTGTGACGAGTGACACGGTAATGACGTCAGATACCCGCCCAGAAAACGCCCGGCCATGCCTGCATTTTTCTGAACACTCCCAGAAAACGGTCAGTTGACACCCTTAAACACCCTCTTTCTGTCAACCTCCTTGCGTTCGGATGTTGATTGGAATCATCGCTAGAACCAGTGCAAAACCACAATGGACTTCGTACCTGTACGACGCGCATGCGCATTGCGGTGCATACTCATGCGCAGAATAGACTTTTTTTCACTAATCGCTATGCAGCGAACAACGGAAGCTAGCAATCAACTCGGAATGACCCCCAATGTTCTCTGCCTTTCTGCAAACCTAGACGCACTTCTAGATTGTGAAGGTGTCTCCTGAGAGCAGGGAGTATATGTAAAGCTTTATGTGTGCTGAGTGAACCTTTTAGACCAGTGACGTGCAGTCAGATGAGACAGAACCTCTCCTGTCATACTCCAGTACTGGTATATAGCAGGTGAGTCAGTGCCTCACCTGCCTACCTTGTCCGCACATCTCTGATGAAAACTCACCAAATTTCCAGCAGTATATTCCAGCACCTGTGCATAATGCCCATATGAACCCTTAGGTTCATATATGTGTGTGTAAATCTGGTTCTGATGCTAGCCAGAGCCTCCCCAGCCATTTACCTCACCGCACATCACTGTACCAGTTCAAACCAATGGTTTATTATTCTCTACACATCCAGAGTTCTTAGTAAATGCAGCTGCAGCAGGTATCATATTGAGAGAGCCACTGTCTGTATGGGAATGCTCAAATGTTAGTGTATTGTGGTTTCTGTAAGTATTGCTTCTATGCTTTGTTGTAGTGCCAATAACAATAAATAAGGTAATTATCTATTTGTGGCTAGAGTTATTCAATCATACACCACTCTAGCATTCATATTATGCTGAACAACTGTGATGTGCAACAGCTAATTTATTGTTTATGCTGTATGTTGTATTTTAATTATATTGGTGAACTCATTATGAAACCAAGCATTATTGAGGTTTGCAGCAAATTACAACTGTCACGCTGCCTTATTCCCGCAGATAGTGTCGGACTGGGGCATGAAGGGCCCACCGGGGCAATGCAGTGGTAGGGGCCCATGTGTAGGGGCATGACCCGTCTTCAGTGGGTGTGGCCAGCTGCCACAGAGGTCTGCCTAGTCATTACAGGGTTATGGTCTGGGCCCCTTTATAAATACTGTACTGTATATAGTATATACTGCTAGTGCATGCATGATAATGTACCAGAAAAACAACACCAATGCACTGTAGAAAATATACCATAGTCCAATGCAGTATAAGGTAACATATGTATTATGTGTAATTCAAGTGCACAATCTGGATCCTGATCCTTAGAGGAGGAGGTGGACACACACCCCTCCAACCATGTAGTGGGGCCCACCGGGGTTTCCCCTGTACCCCTGTGGGCCAGTCAAACCCTGCCTGCAGAAGTCCAATTGGCGGCAAGTGCAGAGGATGTGGTCACATGATTTGCTTCATCATGGAATCCCAGGAGTCACAACCAGAAATTATGAAGTCTCTCTGACATTCTAGAAGAGTAGGTAAGTATGCATGGAAATCACTTCATAATGTTTATAAGTGAATGCCACTCTCTTGTAGGTGACCTTAGTCACGTACTGTAGATATTGCAGCCACTGGCGTAACTACCGTGGGTGCATAGGATGCAGCTGCAACGGGGCCCAAGCTGTTTCCCGGGCCCACAGCTCCCCATGCACCCTGTCACGCACATGCAGCAGTGAGAGCAATTTCTCACAGTACAAAACTACAGTAGCTGCTGTGATGCTGCCTGTCCTGCTGGGACGTCTGTGGAAGAAGGCGTGGATACCCCAGTAGAGCAAGCAGCACCGTAGCAGTTAGAACAAGACGAGAGGAGTAAAGCCGGGGAATGGAATAGGAGAGGGGGTGGGCAGATGAGAGGGAGCAGGCTCACCCCTGCCTCAGAGCCCCGCCCTCTACTGTTTGGAAATGGGTCTCAGATCTTCAGCAAATTGCCACAGTTGCCACAGCTGCTTAGCCTCTCTGTAGTCCTGGATCCCCTTCCTCTTTATGATTCACCAGGACTTCAGATGTGAGAGACTGAGCCGGGTTTTAAATCAAGGGGGCGGGGTCATGTCCAGGCTGGGGGCGGAACCTTTACTTGGCATGTGGAGGGAGCCATATTTAGGTTTGTAGTCTGGACCATTGTGGCATCATGGCAGAGGCAGAGAAGGAGTCTTCTCACTATATGGAGGGACTTGAGCAGGTAATGAATGTGGAAGCTTTAGGCATTAAAGGCAGTGAAAGTGCTGTTATGAGGCAATGCTAGGAATGCCAGGCATGAAAGTGGGGACAGGAGCTGGGACTGGCAGACATGAAAGTGTGGACAGGAGCTGGGAAGGGCAGGCAGCGAAAGTGGGGACAGAAGCTGGGAAGGGCAGACATGAAAGTGGGGACAGGAGCTGGGAGTGTCAGGCAGCGAAAGTGGGGACAGGAGCTGGGAAGGGCAGGCATGAAAGTGGGGACAGGAGCTGGGAGTGGTAGGCAGCAAAAGTGGGGACAGGAGCTGGGAAGGGCAGGCATGAAAGTGGGGACAGGAGCTGGGAGTGGCAGGCAGCAAAAGTGGAGACAGGAGCTGGGAGTGGCAAGCAGCAAAAGTGGGGACAGGTGCTGCGAAAGTGGAGACAGGAGCAGGGAATGGCTTGCAGCCAAAGTGGGGACAGGAGCTGGGAGTGGCAGGCCGTGAAACTGGGGACAGGTGCTGTGAAAGAGAGAACAGGAGCAAGGAGGGGCAAGCAGTGAAAGTGGTGACAGGAGCATGGAGTGGCAGGCAGCAAAAGTGGGAACAGGAGCTGGGAGTGTCAGGTAACTGTTACACTTGCCCAGCAGTCTTCTAGCCTCCTGTAATACAAGACTGTACCTATAGCAGCCGCCTTTACTGGGTGAATTAGTTCCAGATGCCCCCAGGTCTTATAGAAGGACAAGGCGAATATAGGAGGCTGGGCAAGGGCAAAAATAGAAACTAGGGAGAAGCTCACTGAATGAGAAGTAAGACAGATAATACTGGATCATGCTGCACTATGCACAAACTGAAATAAACATTTGAAGGTATGCGAATGCAACAATGTACAAGGTGGTATGAGCAACTAAATATAACCTGTATATAAATGTAACAATGCACAGGATGATATAAGCAACTAAATATCAATGGATAATAAATGCAACAATGCACAGGATGTTATAAATAATGAGATAACAGAGGTAACTCAGACTCTGAAAATAACTAATGCAAAATCCCAAGACTTAGCTTAAACTGTCTGATGTGGATTCTGAAGAAGCCCGGAAACTGGAACTGGATCAGAACCCCCTGAAGCAGAGACAGATTTAGACCTCATCGGGCCCTAAGCAAGACAATGATTTGGGGGCCCCTTCCTCAAACTGATTTTAGCATGCACATCAACCATGGCATAAAGCAGCAGTAGTACGGTGACAAAAAGTTGCAGCTGATTCTGATTTTTCATCTACTTATGAATGACCCCACTGCATACAACAAATATGTATATGCTGTAGAGCTGCACCATTTACCATTTGCTGCGCTAGGGATCGTCAGCAGTCAGTGGACAGGATGTACTAATGTACATCGCTGCCCAGCGCCACGATGTTGATCGCATATGTACTTACATATACAACCAGCATTGCGAAGAACAGCTCTTCCGATAAGAGCTATCCTCTGCGATGCGCAGTGGCAGCCTGACTTCTGGGATTCGGACCTGGGAGACAGTCTGCGCTTGTGTGGGGTGATGGGGGCAGGAGCGAGGCATGCTGGGAGGGATCCAATCGGATCCCTCACACAGCGCTGTGGAGAGAAGCCCATTGGATTCTATGGGGTATCGCTGGGGTAAAAGCTGGTGAATCCTGCTGCAGCGCTGACTTGGCGGCCAGGGGATAGTACATTAGGAAAATGCTGTAAACAGGGATTTTATCGCATTTTCCGTTTAGTACATCCTGCCCAGTGTGTGATGGCCTGGGGGATGCTGGGAGTGCTCATGTCTCTGAGGAGCTCCCATCCACTATGCTGCTCTGCTGAGTGCATGGAAAGCTTGGTGGGTCACATGCACAATCACAATGCAAGGAGGTGGGAGCCAGCGCCTCTCTTCCTCCTCCTCCCCCACAGTCTATTTTCTCTGATGCCCTCCGGCCCCTTACATTCTGTGCTGAGGGAGGATTTGCATTCTGACTCTGCTCTCACTCTACTCTTTCTCTTTGGGCTGTTTGCACAGTGTCCACAGCCACATTATGCCCAATCACTGCAGCGCTGCTGGCAGGAGCACCACATGCTCCAGTCTCTACACAATACACACGGCACCCCAACGCCACCAAAACTGCAACCGCCCCCCCCCCCCCCCCCTTCCACCCAACATGGTCAGCCACGCCTCCTCCCATAATGACTGCACTGGCCAGAACACTCCGTTAAGAAAAGCAGATTGTAAGGTCATGAATGTAGAAAAAATAGATGATAAATAAACCAACCATAGATTACTGGTAATTAGAGATGAGCGGGTTCAGATTTACTCGGTTCTTAGCGCCAGAATTATCACAAGTCCTTTTTTTCAGAATTTTTCTTATTGGCTAACCAAAACACGTGACGTCCGTGAGCCAATAAGGAGATTCAGGTACATCCGAGTAAAACCGAACCCGCTCATCTCTACTGGTAATGAATCTCCAATAATGAACTCTAAGGTTATCAAGTTTATTATTAAATATTCATTACTAGTATTTAAAAAAAGGTGGATCTAATTTGTTTGACAATACAGTATATACGAACTGCTCTGATAAAGAGATATATACATCACATGCTGCTATTCACCATGTGAAGTGCCGCATGTATTTTTTTTTTTTTAGTGATTGGTTCATTTATGATGTGTCATATTTATATGTCCTAGTAAAATGTTTATATGGAGGATCTCTTTAATCAGTGACCCAACATAAGTCAGATAGATACATTTTGGTAGGGAACTTTTAAAAACATAAATAAGTCATGTCATTAAGAGCCTGTGTAAAGTAACTATTGCAAGTCAGTTACAGTACTGCAGTAACAGATCCTCTCGCCCTCCTCCCCACATCAGCCTGCTTACTCTAAAGGGGGGTACAAACGGAGAGATCCGTGCTTAAAATCTAAGCAATCTTGCTAGATTGCTTAGATTTTAAGCACGGATCTGCAGTGTGTATGCCCTCCAGCGATAGCGATGCGCAGCCCCGCGCATCGCTATCGCCGATGCTAGATTGAGCCTGCATGCAGGCTCAATCTAGCGGGTTGCTCACTTCACCGTTGTGTGAAGTGAGCGGCACCCCGTCGGCTTTCCCCCTCGCTCAGCACATCGTGCTGTGCTGAGCGGGGTGAGAGATGTGTGCTGAGCGGTCTGTGTTAAGATCGCTCAGCACACATCTCTCCCGTGAGTACCCCCCTTTACTCCCCTGACCCCTTACTATTCTGTTCTGAAGGAGGATCTGTGTGCTGACTCCACTCCCACTCTCCTCCTGCTCTTCCGTCTGTCTGCGCTGTGTCCAAAGCCACATTATGACGATCACTGTTGCTGCACCACATGCTCCGGTCCCCACACAATCCTCTCCACCGGACATGCCCACCCCAACACTGTCAGCTACCACCCTCCTATACTGACTGCAATGGTCAGAGCACTCAATTAAGAAAAAGCAGGTGCCTGCTACTTCCCCCTGAATTCAGTGCAGGACCGATATATAACTGTGTGCAGGGGGGAATGCGAGTCCAGAGGCGGTTCAGATCTGAAAGTGTTCAGCCAGCACACACAGCACAATTGTACGTGCAG
This sequence comes from Pseudophryne corroboree, assembly GCF_028390025.1. NCBI lineage: Eukaryota > Metazoa > Chordata > Amphibia > Anura > Myobatrachidae > Pseudophryne > Pseudophryne corroboree. The sequence goes on from NC_086449.1 coordinate 281,536,580, forward strand.
CTGCAGTGCATAAAACAACCCTATCAGTGGGACCCTGACACCTGCTGTTCCCTAAGCGGCAGCCTATGTTGCCTAGCGGTAAATCCGCTCCTGCCCTGAAGGGGAGCAGAGATCCAGAGACACTGAGACCGGCTTCAGAGCAGGATTTCACTGTGTGTAGCGATAGCAAGCTTGGCAACTGGAGCAGACAGCACCAACTGCACAGACTCAATTCACAACCACAGGACGAGGACCATGGCCAGGTACAAAAGGAACTTGAACCTATAACCGGCGTCAGGTAAAGGGCAAGCTGGGTAATAAAGGGAGACACTTCTAGCCAGAGAAACCAAGCCTCCTGATGAGAAGATACAATGCACCTGGACAGCTAGACACACAGAGGCAAACTGCTAATTATACAGCAGCTGAGGCTGAACACAGGGATACATGCAGGAATCTAGCTGCTGGAGTGTAGTAACACAGACTCGCTGCTAGCGGCTTGTAACAGTAGCAAAAGTGGGGACAGGAACTGGGAATGGCAGGCACTGAAATTGTGAACAGGGCCTGTGAAAGTGGGGACAGAGCTGGGAATAGTAGACCGAAAAGTTGGTACAGGAGCAAGGAGCAGAAGAAGGAATTGGATCAACTGCTAGCGATGGAACCTGTGCAGCCAGTGGTCTTAAAGTTAGTGTGTATTACTGTGCATGTATACAGGGTTTTCTTGTTTTATTTTATTTGATCTAGCACTGTATATAAAGGACACATCAGTCACCATCCTATCCTGTCACACCCTCCACTCTGTCAGACCCCGCCCCTTTTCTGCTTTTTTGAGACCCCCCCCCACCTTACAGCCGCTCTACCCTGCGAAACCCTACCCCCTGTCACTCTGGCAAACTGCTTTGGGTAAGGGCTTTCAAAATTTTGCTATGGGGTCCACTCTGGCCATTAATGCCCCTGATTGCAGCAGTTGCTGGCATCCATTTGTGAACTAAAATTACCGTAGAGTAGACTATAAATTCCCAAGGGTCAAGACAATGAATGCCTCATGCATATTAGTCAGCTGGTGCATTAAATCACTAGTGTTTTGCAAATTGCAATAATAGCCTGAACTAGATCTCAGCCCATCAGTAACATATTGATATGCTGGAAACAAATCCATTCCACAAAATGAATGTACTATGTGTTGGTAACAGGTCCACACTAAAGGCATTAAGGGCTTAGAAGAAATGATCAAATTCCAGCTCTGGTGTTCTATAATAAGTTTGACATACAAATGGATTGTCTGAATTTGCTGTCCAATCAGTTGTATAATTAGTTGATTACCACCATGCTTGACTAAAGTGATGTAAGCTCCTGATACCAGTGTCTGCAATCATGTAATGTCATGGTCCCTGGGGTGAAGGTCCAGTACAAGGCATGGTTGAGTAGTGCAGCCACAGAGGGCATCAATACTTAAAGCAAGAGGTCGTAATTCATGACACAATGATTCACAGTTGGGCCGAGGCACCCGGCAGTATGGTCATACAGACACCGTGCCTGGCTCACCGTTGCTAGTACTGTTCTGCCATGCCATGTTCTGCCATAATGGCCCAGGCATGTGTATATGTCCTTATGGCCACACCGGACTTTGCAGCGAAGATACAGGGCCATTGACTCCTAGTTGCGTACCACTGATGTGACTGTCAGTAGAGGAACATACAGAAGAGGAAGACAGAACTTCATAGAAGACAATTAGGGTTGGTGAAAATCAGAGAACAGGGGGGTTGGACAGATACTGTGTGGCACATGTGGAAGAGGAATTACTGGAGACATTTGGTACTACTGGTGGAATATGAAACACTAGAGTGTAGGAATACGGGCACAACAGTGGGGCATTTAGCAGGGCCAAAACTAGGATTCTTGTCACCTGGGGCAAGGCAGTAATGTTGCGCAACCCCCCCCAGCATACACAGATCTATTTACTCTGGGACATATTCCGTATAGATGCACTCCCTATATTTGTACCCCTATAGATGTTTTCCCTATATTAACAGTATATCCCAACAGGTGCACTCTTTAAAGGTACTCTGCAAAATGTACTTCTTCTAAATTTACTCACTATATATATATATATACATATACACAGACACACACACGTACACACATACACATAGTGACACCAGAGCCGGCCCTAGCCAATTTGATGCCCTAGGCAAAATTTTGTCTGGTGCCCCCTAGCTCCGCCGCTAGTTCTGCATCTGTACCTGCAACGCTCGGGTAGTGGGGCCCACCGGGGGGTTACCCAGTGGGCCAGTTCAACTCTGCACAATGCCACACAGTAATGACCATAATACATATAATTCCACACAGTAAAGGAACCTTACACATATGCCCCACATTAGTAATGCCCATAATACACATATGCTGCCACAGATACTGCCACACTTGCTGGTTATACAAAAAGACCAGTATCAAACATGTAGAAACTATCCATTCTCTTCACTATTCAGTGTGTTTGCTGGTGTCTGTTACTGCATGCCCTTTACTTTATACTGTGGGAGTGATATGCTCTGCCCTCCAGTCTGATGTGTCCGAAAGTCACGCTGCACTGATGTTTCATATAGAAAAGCACAACGCAACTTTACTGACCACGTTACAGTGCTGGGTGGCAGGGGAATTTTACGGCATGGACTGACTAGGAAATAAAGTGTGGGGAGAACATTGCCCATGTTATGTCCCTGCAGACACCTGGGAATTGCACAGGGATAAGGGACACAGGATAACAGGGTCCCCCTTCCCTATGTGCACAAGCAGTACAGGTGATGTCAGGTTTCTGTGAAGCAGTCTTCCAAAATACACATGTGTTATTATAGAAGCCATCCAGTAATAACCTTATATAGTCAGTGAAAATGTCACAGGTCCAGGAATTGCATTTACTTGGCTTCTGCTGTCTGTCTGAGGTCTCACAAGTCAGGGGCATTCAAGCATGTCAGAGGAAGTTTAAGGCACAGTGTGCAATTTTTTTTACAAATGTAAACAGCAGTGTATACAAGTACTGATTGAATACATTTGGAAAGTAACAGTTAGTTTGCGGACTGTCCCTCCCAGCATGAGATACTGCAGGGACATGCTTGGATGCCCCTAGACATGCTTGGATGCCCTAGGCAAATGCCTAGCCTGCCTATAGCTAAGGCCGGCTCTGAGTGACACTCACAGAAAATCCATCTTAGTTCAGTCCTAGCACTGCGGCCCGACAGCTGTTGCAACGCTAAATGGTTTTCTTCAGGGGCCCCTGAAGCTGTCGGGCCGCAGTGCTAGGACTGAACTAAGATGGATTTTCTGTGAGGAATAAATCTTCTTTTTTCTTTCATCAAAATCCTGAGTGCTGGTCTTTTTTCTTTTCTTTTGGAAAAGTGAGTGTCAGTATTATTTGCCATTACCTTGCACCACCACTTTTTTTTTCTATTTGCTCTTATATACAGGTGTGTGGTGAGAGCCGGCGAGTGCAGCAGCTACCCTCTCTCAGCTGTCTGCAGTCCCGAGCACTGCGGCAGCGTTAGACTCTATTTCATTTCTAAGGGTCCCCAGTATGAACTTCAGGAGAATAATTCTCTAAAGATACCTCTACATGCAAGCATTGCAAGTCCTGAGGGTACTTATTTTTATACTACCTTAGGCGGTGGGCACATCACTTGATCTTCAATTGTGACACTAGGTGCATCATTCAGTTAAAGGCATAACCACTATCCACATCGGAAATTTTGATATATGCACACCTTTATATATGTTGGCAATACTACACTATATTTTATTTGTTTAATTTTCTTACGGTCCATCTACGGAGTCAGTAGGAAAGCTAGAAGACCGGCATCAGGAGAAACACGGTTTACACTATATGCCTAAAAATACACACGGGATGCGGTACGCATAATATTATTTTATTTTCACTTGGAGTGTGTTTAACACAGAAGGCGCTGGGTTCTACCATTTTGTACATTTTACCCACTTGGACTTTGGAAATAGAGTCCATTCAAGAGGACCTTTTTAGCAGCCCCCCTGAATAGGGGAAGTGTTTTTAAACTTTAATTTTGATTTAAAACTGTATTTATTAGTCCTGTTACCCAGGTAGCAGCGCTATTTGCACTATTGTCCTATATATATATATATATATGTATATCCTATAAATGCAATCCCTATGGATGGGCTCACTGCAGTGGCTGTGATCTCCCATGCACAGCAGTGGCTGCCTGGGGCTGGTGTGTGAGGGCAGGGGACTGCTGCTCGGATGATCTTCAGAAGAGCAGGTGTGTGCTGGAACTCAGCTGCTGCCTCTGGTGTCTGTGTCTCTGTGTACACTCACAGCTCCTGTCCTGCTGGGTGATTGCAGGAGAGCCGTGGGGGGTGGGGCCATGCACAGCCTGCTATAGAAGTCCCAGCCCACGGACTGGCTGGGGCACTGTAAAACTTTCCCAAGGTTTCCCCAGCCTGGGAGAGACTCATACCCTCCAACTGTACCTTTTTAATAGGTACAGTACCTTTTTTTATGGTTTGTACCTATTTTTGGCTCTCCAAACTTCCATTGAAAGTATAGGAAAAGGGGCGTGACCACGCCCCCTTTATCAGTGGCCACGCCCCTTTTTCTAATTTGTACCGATTTTTGTGTGTAAAATGTTGGAGGGTATGGAGACTGTGTGCCATCACCCACACAGACTGCAGCAGCGACGTTGGGAGCGAGGCACATGGAGATAGCTGCTGTATGTATACCAGTGACAGGGAGAGGAGAGGATGCGGCAGTGTTGGGGGTGGGGAGGGTGGACAGCTTGCATCCCCTCAAATCCGGCGCCCAGGGCAGAACACAAGGCAGAAACTATAACCAGCATAAGGTTCAGGGCAGGCTGGGTAATATTATGAGCAATTCCCAATCAGAGCAGCCAGGGAGACCATGCCTTCTGATGAGGAGACTCAATACACCTATTCAGCTACACACAAAAACAGACAAAACTCCTCATTATACTGCAGTTGAAGCTGAACACAGAGGAAATCGCATGCAGGAATCTGAAATGAACTGGGAATGCATGAAAACATAGCATGCTGATCCTATAGAAACAGATCATAGCATCAGAACATGAACAGACCACAGGCTGTGGTCACAGCTTGTAACATCACCTTTCATTGCTTCCAGCCTCCATCCTAGGATGGGCTTTCTCAGGCTGCGCCAAGTTCTGCAGGCTGTCGGGAATTGTAGTTTAAGATGGATACATGTATTTACAGAGAGCAAATCACAGCTCTAGACTGCAACTCCCAGCAGCTCCCGCGGTAATAAGCAACACTCATCCAAGCTGTAATAGCAACTATGCTGTAGTAGAAGTCTGGTTGTCATGGTGTTATTGGTGACTAGCTATAACCATACAGTACATAAAAACAAGAGGAGAAAATCAGATTTTTGTTGTTAAAATGCACATGCAAGATGAGTGATGATTCGCAAGCTAATAACAGTAGCGAAGGTGCTTACCCCTGCGTACACTAGGAGCTACAACTGTGCATATATGTCACCCAACATACAGGTTAAGCAATTTTTGTGAATAAATAACACAGTCGGATAATTTGCACTCACTATCACCAAAGTCCCTGTACAGGATCCCCCAAAGAATAGATGAAATTTCCGGTTCTCTCGTGAATTGTCAAATGTTCATAGGTATTTCAGATGAGAATATTCCCAATATCATTTAATCAGAAAAATAGACAAAAAGAAAACAATATGGGCCCTCATTCCGAGTTGTTCGCTCGGTAAAAATCTTCGCATCGCAGCGATTTTCCGCTTAATGCGCATGCGCAATGTCCGCACTGCGACTGCGCCAAGTAAATTTGCTATGCACTTAGTAATTTTACTCACGGCTTTTTCATCGGTCTGGCGATCGTAATGTGATTGACAGGAAATGGGTGTTACTGGGCGGAAACAGGCCGTTTTATTGGCGTGTGGGAAAAAACGCTACCGTTTCCGGAAAAAACGCAGGAGTGGCCGGAGAAACGGAGGAGTGTCTGGGCGAACGCTGGGAGTGTTTGTGACGTCAAACCAGGAACGACAAGCACTGAACTGATCGCAGATGCCGAGTAAGTCTGAAGCTACTCTGAAACTGCTAAGTAGTTTGTAATCGCAATATTGCGAATACATCGTTCGCAATTTTAAGAAGCTAAGATTCACTCCCAGTAGGCGGCGGCTTAGCGTGTGTAACTCTGCTAAAATCGCCTTGCGAGCGATCAACTCGGAATGAGGGCCATGGTGTAGTATGTTCCAAACTGAAAATGGATTGAACAAAAAAGAGAGGCGGAGGTGATTTAGATGAAGTCTTCTCCTACACCACTAATAGAATCATTAGATTACCATACCATACTCGCACCGATGTGAAGTAAGGTCCACATATAAAGGTTACTTTATGGTCCACCACAGCCGGTGTTCTCTATAAGCCATGGCCCATTTTATCTCTACAAATCAACCAAACAGTGCTAAAGAAGGAATGATCAAAGGGGCGGACCCAACTTACAACTTTATCAGCTTTAACCTGCGCAACAAGGTTTCTTTTATATGGCGAGGGTAATCCTCATAGTCTCCAGTGATTCCCTTTACGATCCCCGTATAGACAATGGGATATGTTGGAATAATGAAGGTCCTTATCACTTAAATCGTTCAAAAACTGGGTTTAACGCTAAAAATGGTTTATATGAACATCTAAACAATATATTATGGTGATCTACACACTAGTATCACAACCTGATATCAAAGAACTAATGGTAAAAAAAAAAAAAAAGTGTCTTTAAACACCTGACCAGATAGGGTACAGAGTCCGGACTAGGGCCCTCATTCCGAGTTGATCGCTCGCTAGCTATTTTTTGCAGAGCAGCAATCAGATAGTCGCCGCCTCTAAGGGAGTGTATTTTCGCTTTGCAAGTGTGCGAACGCTTGTGCAGCCGAGCGGGACGAAAAAGTCAGCCCTTGTGATCACTTCAGCCTGTCCGGTCCTGGAATTGACGTCAGACACCCGCCCTGCAAACGCCTGGACATGCCTGCGTTTTCCCTACCACTCCCAGAAAACGGTCAGTTGACACCCATAAATGCCCTCTTCCTGTCAATCTCCTTGCGATCGGTTGTGCGAATAGATTTGTCGCTAGAAGCATTGCACAGCAACGATGCTGTTTGTACCCGTACAATGCACGTGCGCATTGTGGTGCATACGCATGCGCAGTAGTAACCTGATCGCTGCGCTGCAAAAAACGGCAGCAAGCGATCAACTCGGAATAAGGGCCTAGGTCCCTTAGATGGTAAGTATCAAGTCTTTGGTAGGGATAAGATAGGTGTGCATCACTGTCTCCACCAATGCATTTTGACGATGTGTCTTCCTCAGGGTTACTACAACTGGAACCCCAAGTGAAGGCCCTCAAGTTAATTTGTTCCTATATCCGCTCTCATCTGGCCGCAAGCTGCCCATCGCATGAGGCCAGGAAATCTCCATTCTACAACAGAGATCCCTTGCCTCTTCCCACCCCCTAAACAGTGGCGACATGCCTATCGCCACTCCCTCCCCTCCCCCGAAAAGGCATCAGTCTGATGCCAGCCTGCATCATAGAATATCAGTACTTTGCAACTGTGGGTGCAGGTGCAACCATACCTGAATGACCCCCAAAAGTTACAGTTCTTTAAATTCGTAAAGATATTATGTATCGAACCAAAAACCTATGCAGAACTGGCTTTTTCCACTTGGTTTAAAACTAATTTATGTAATGGGGATATTTAAGAGGAGGGGGTATTACATCTATCTCTTTTGTGTTTGGCAAGCCAATGCTGAAGGCTGCGCTTTCCATAATTATCACTAGGGACTGCAGTCCAGGCCAATTCATCTTGCTCCAAAAGGCTTTTGAATCATTGGCCCATTAGCTAAAGCCATCTGAAGAGGACATTACCTGTTCTAACCGATGGGGAGAGAATTGCCTGAGAGGGATCTCCTGGCAAAGACTTTGGGCGGTATCCAATTAGCTGCGATAACTCGGTAAACAATTAGCTAAAAGTTATCGTTGAAAAGTCTCTATAGGGTTTATCACAAATTACTCTTCACCATCTCTGAGCAGGTGATAAGTAGTGCAAAATCCCTATTTTTAGGTTTAAATATGGGGATTTGGTTCCAAACTCCTGAATACCCCCCAGAATGACTAATTAAGTGTTTAGATGTTTTGAATTATTTTTAATTGACCAATAATAATGACATGTCGTTTTGGGGTCAAAAAATGCAAAGTGATGGAAGTTGGGGTACAAGGTATGGGACAGGATTATTACGGTGCTTTATGAGTGGGACAAGCGTTTTTAGATTTGCAGGTGGGAGTAATCGGTCTGTTTCCACTTTTTATTTTTAAAGTCCCCTAAAATAACCCAAATATATACTTATACCCATTATTATTTACCCCAAATTTAATGAGATCACTTATTTTACAGAAAAAAATTCTTTCTATTATTTTTCACATTTAAAAAAAAAATGCATATAACAGCCATTTGACCCAAATTAATTACACAAAATAGTTTTATTGTGACCTCTAATAGATTTTTATAATGTTTACCTATATTAGTTTGGCATTTTTGGAGGTACAGGCAGATTTCCCCGTGTTCTCCTATACTTATCTCATTGGCTATAATTATCGAGTTAATCCCGTTTTCTCCATTTTGGAATAGAATAGGTGCGAAAAATGGGAGCTCGTAGTCTGCACTAAACTGTTTTTTCGCAAGATAGGTGCGATAACTTTAGCCTTGATTGCATTACCGTTGCTAATTGGATACCACCCTTAGTTGTTAAAGTGTACCAGTAAATATTTTGTTATTGATGTCGTGACAATAAGAAATTATACTTTACGGGACCAAACTGTAAAAGATCCTAAGTGGATTATTTCATTAAACATTTGCACTCTGTATTAAAATTTTCTTAATCTATTATTTTGTGAGAGTTGCGAAATATAATCATTGTATGTACTGTAGTTCATGCATAATGGAAAGTGCCACAGGGCTCTCATTTATTTCCAAAGTTATTTGCCGTTCATGATTGTAATTGAGTCATCCACAGTAAACAGGACATGGTCTTTGCTAGCACTAATATGCAGATGGTATGCAATCCCGTCATTCAAGTAAGTCAGGACTGTTCTTGCAGCAAAATTAAATTCTGTTTTTAAATAGGGATTATAGCGGTCATTCAGAGCCTGCTGCTAATGCGTCCCGCATTGCCCGGTGGAGGCAAACTGCGAATGTGCAGCGGCCACATTGCGGCTGCATGGACTTACACATTGAGGCAGCATCCCCGATGTATGTTACCTAGAGATGAGCGGGTTCGGTTCTCTGAGAACCGAACCCCAACCCTGCCCCCCCCCCGAACTCCACGGGTTAGAGGCAGGCTCGGTTGTTCCCGCCTGACTCAGAAAACCCGAACGAGGCAAAACGTCATAATCCCGCTGTCGGATTCTCGCGAGATTCGGAATTCATATAAAGAGCCGCGCGTCGCCGCCATTTTCACTTGTGCATTGTAGAGGGTACAGAGAGGACGTAGCTACGTTCTCTCAGTGGCAAATCTCAATATCAGTGCTCAATATCAGTGCTTATTGCTGCTCAGTAATACTAGTACAGTGTCTCTCTTGTGCTGCATCTTGCTGATGTAGGGTGCTGTGGTAGTAGTGTCCTGTGACTGTGCATCAGTCATCATCATTCCAGTCACAGTGGTATCTGGGGGGTGACAATTCCAGAGTGCTTTTGTGCTGCTCACTAATACTAGTACAGTGTCTTGTGCTGCATCGTGCTGCTCAGTGTCAGTTCTCAGTAGTATCATCAGTGCTCAGTATCAGTGCTCATTGTCTTGTGCTGCATCGTGCTGCTCAGTAATACTAGTACAGTGTCTTGTGATGCATCTTGCTGATGTAGGGTGTGTGGTTGTAGTGTCCTGTGACTGTGCATCAGTCATCATCATTCCAGTCACAGTGGTATCTGGGGGGTGACAATTCCAGAGTGCTTTTGTGCTGCTCACTAATACTAGTACAGTGTCTTGTGCTGCATCTTGATGCTGTAGAGTGTGTGGTAGTAGTGTCCTGTGACTGTGTATCGTTCATCATCATTCCAATCACAGTGGTATCTGGGGGGTGACAATTCCAGAGTGTTTTTGTGCTGCTCAGTAATACAGTGTCTTGTGCTGCTCAGTATCAGTTTTCCGTAGTATCATCAGTGCTCAGTATCATCAGTGCTCATTATCAGTGCTCAGTATCATCAGTGCTCAGTATCAGTGTTCAGTATCATCAGTGCTCAGTTTCATCAGTGCTCAGTGTCTTGTGGTGCTCAGTAATACTACATTACTAATACTAATACAGTGTCTTGTGCTGCATCTTGCTGCTGTAGGGTGCTGTGGTAGTGTCCTGTCACTGTGCATATGTCATCATCATTCCAGTCACAGTGGTATCTGGGGGGTGACAATTCCAGAGTGTTTTTGTGCTGCTCACTAATACTAGTACAGTGTCTTGTGCTGCATCGTGCTGCTCAGTATCAGTTTTCCGTAGTATCATCAGTGCTCAGTATCATCAGTGCTCAGTTTCATCAGTGCTCAGTATTAGTGCTCAGTATCATCAGTGCTCAGTATCATCAGTGCTCAGTTTCATCAGTGCTCAGTGTCTTGTGGTGCTCAGTAATACTACATTACTAATACTAATACAGTGTCTTGTGCTGCATCTTGCTGCTGTAGGGTGCTGTGGTAGTGTCCTGTCACTGTGCATAGGTCATCATCATTCCAGTCACAGTAGTATCTGGTATCTATCTAGTGGTATCTAATTCCAGACATTACTGACGTCTAATTCCAGATATATTACTGGCATATAATTCCACACATTATAAAATGGATATAAAAAATTTGGAGGGTAAAAAAGGAATGATCAAGATCCACTTCCACCTTGTGCTGAAGCTGCTGCCACTAGTCATGGCAGAGATGATGAAATGCCATCAACGTCGTCTGCCAATACCGATGCCCAATGTCATAGTAGAGAGCATGTAAAATCCAAAAAGCAAAATTTCAGTAAAATGACACAAAAATCTAAATTAAAATCATTTGAGGAGAAGCATAAACTTGCCAATATGCCATTTACGACACGGTGTGGCAAGAAATGGCTAAGGCCCTCTCCTGTGTGCCTCATGATTAGTGGTTCAGCTTCACATGACGATGGAAGCACTCATCCTCCCGCTAGAAAAATGAAAGAGTTAAGCTGGCAAAAGCACAGCAAAGAACTGTGTGTTCTAAATCACAAATCCCCAAGGAGAGTCCAATTGTGTCGGTTGTGATGCCTGACCTTCCCAACACTGGACGGGAAGAGGTGGCTCCTTCCACCATTTGCACGGCCCCTGCAAGTGCTTGAAGGAGCACCCACAGTCTGGTTCCTGATATTCAAATTGAAGATGTCACTGTTGAAGTACACCAAGATGAGGATATGGGTGTTGCTGGTGCTGAGGAGGAAATTGACGAGGAGGATTCTGATGGTGAGATGGTTTGTTTAAGTCAGGCACCCGGGGAGTCACCTGTTGTCCGTGGGATGAATAAGGCCATTGACATGTCTGGTCAAAATAAAAATAAAAAAATCACCTCTTCGGTGTGGAATTATTTCAACAGAAATGTGGACAACAGGTGTCAAGGCGTGTGTTGCCTTTGTCAAGCTGTAATAAGTCCTCCCTTATACGTCACCTGCAGCGCATTCATCAGAAGTCATTGACAAGTTCAAAAACTTTGGGTGACAGCGGAAGCAGTCCACTGACAACTAAATCCCTTCTTCCTCTTGTACCCAAGCTCCTGCAAACCACACCACCAACTCCCTCAATGTAAATTTCCTCCTTAGACAGGAACGCCAATAGTCCTGCAGGCCATGTCACTGGCAAATCTGATGAGTCCTCTCCTAACTGGGATTCCTCTGGTGGATCCTTGAGTGGAACGCCTACTGCTGCTGTTGCTGCTGGCGCTGCTGTTGTTGCTGCTGGGAGTCAATCATCATCCCATTGAGGAAGTCGGAAGACCACTTGTACTACTTCCAGTAAGCAAGTCCAACAGTCCTTTGCGAGGAAGATGAAATATCACAGCAGTCATCCTGTTGCAAAGCAGATAACTGAGGCCTTGACAACTATGTTGGTGTTAGATGTGTGTCCGGTATCCACCGTTAGTTCACAGGGACTTAGAGAATTGATTGAGGCAGTGTGCCCCCGGTACCAAATCCCATCTAGGTTCCACTTCTCTAGGCAGGTGATACCGAGAATGTACACAGACATCAGAAAAAGTGTCCTCAGTGTCCTAAAAAATGCAGTTGTACCCAATGTCCACTTAAACACGGACATGTGGACAAGTGGAGCAGGGCAGACTCAGGACTATATGACTGTGACAGCCCACTGGGTAGATGTATTGCCTCCCGCAGCAACAACAGCAGCAGCGGCAACAGTAGCAGCATCTCGCAAACGCCAACTCGATCCTAGGCAGGCTACGCTTTGTATCACAGCTTTCCATAAGAGGCACACAGCTGACAACCTCTTACGAAAACTAAGGAACATCATCGCAGATTGCTTACCCCAATTGGACTCTCCTGGGGATTTGTGATATCGGACAACTCCACCAATATTGTGCGTGCATTACATGTGGGCAAATTCCAGCACGTCCCATGTTTTGCACATACAATTAATTTGGTGGTGCAGAATTTTTTGAAAAACAATAGGGGCATGCAGGAGATGCTGGCAGTGGCCCGAAACATTGCGGGCCACTTTCGGCATTAAGCCACCGCGTGCCGAAGACTGGAGCGCCAGCAAACACTCATGAACAGGCCTTTCTGCCAACAGCTGAAGCAAGAGGTGGTAACGAGGTGGAATTCAAAACTCTATATGCTTCAGAGGATGGAGGAGCAGCAAAAGGCCATTCAAGCCTATACATCTGCCTGCAATATAGGCAAAGGAGGAGGAATGCAGTCTAGAGATGAGCGCCTGAAATTTTTCGGGTTTTGTGTTTTGGTTTTGGGTTCGGTTCCGCGGCCGTGTTTTGGGTTCGAACGCGTTTTGGCAAAACCTCACCGAATTTTTTTTGTCGGATTCGGGTGTGTTTTGGATTCGGGTGTTTTTTTCAAAAAACACTAAAAAACAGCTTAAATCATAGAATTTGGGGGTCATTTTGATCCCAAAGTATTATTAACCTCAAAAACCATAATTTACACTCATTTTCAGTCTATTCTGAATACCTCACACCTCACAATATTATTTTTAGTCCTAAAATTTGCACCGAGGTCGCTGTGTGAGTAAGATAAGCGACCCTAGTGGCCGACACAAACACCGGGCCCATCTAGGAGTGGCACTGCAGTGTCACGCAGGATGTCCCTTCCAAAAAACCCTCCCCAAACAGCACATGACGCAAAGAAAAAAAGAGGCGCAATGAGGTAGCTGTGTGAGTAAGATTAGCGACCCTAGTGGCCGACACAAACACCGGGCCCATCTAGGAGTGGCACTGCAGTGTCACGCAGGATGGCCCTTCCAAAAAACCCTCCCCAAACAGCACATGACGCAAAGAAAAAAAGAGGCGCAATGAGGTAGCTGTGTGAGTAAGATTAGCGACCCTAGTGGCCGACACAAACACCGGGCCCATCTAGGAGTGGCACTGCAGTGTCACGCAGGATGTCCCTTCCAAAAAACCCTCCCCAAACAGCACATGACGCAAAGAAAAAAAGAGGCGCAATGAGGTAGCTGTGTGAGTAAGATTAGCGACCCTAGTGGCCGACACAAACACCGGGCCCATCTAGGAGTGGCACTGCAGTGTCACGCAGGATGTCCCTTCCAAAAAACCCTCCCCAATCAGCACATGATGCAAAGAAAAAGAAAAGAAAAAAGAGGTGCAAGATGGAATTGTCCTTGGGCCCTCCCACCCACCCTTATGTTGTATAAACAAAACAGGACATGCACACTTTAACCAACCCATCATTTCAGTGACAGGGTCTGCCACACGACTGTGACTGATATGACGGGTTGGTTTGGACCCCCCCCCAAAAAAGAAGCAATTAATCTCTCCTTGCACAAACTGGCTCTACAGAGGCAAGATGTCCACCTCATCTTCACCCTCCGATATATCACCGTGTACATCCCCCTCCTCACAGATTATCAATTCGTCCCCACTGGAATCCACCATCTCAGCTCCCTGTGTACTTTGTGGAGGCAATTGCTGCTGGTCAATGTCTCCGCGGAGGAATTGATTATAATTCATTTTAATGAACATCATCTTCTCCACATTTTCTGGATGTAACCTCGTACGCCGATTGCTGACAAGGTGAGCGGCGGCACTAAACACTCTTTCGGAGTACACACTTGTGGGAGGGCAACTTAGGTAGAATAAAGCCAGTTTGTGCAAGGGCCTCCAAATTGCCTCTTTTTCCTGCCAGTATAAGTACGGACTGTGTGACGTGCCTACTTGGATGCGGTCACTCATATAATCCTCCACCATTCTATCAATGTTGAGAGAATCATATGCAGTGACAGTAGACGACATGTCCGTAATCGTTGTCAGGTCCTTCAGTCCGGACCAGATGTCAGCATCAGCAGTCGCTCCAGACTGCCCTGCATCACCGCCAGCGGGTGGGCTCGGAATTCTGAGCCTTTTCCTCGCACCCCCAGTTGCGGGAGAATGTGAAGGAGGAGATGTTGACAGGTCGCGTTCCGCTTGACTTGACAATTTTGTCACCAGCAGGTCTTTCAACCCCAGCAGACCTGTGTCTGCCGGAAAGAGAGATCCAAGGTAGGCTTTAAATCTAGGATCGAGCACGGTGGCCAAAATGTAGTGCTCTGATTTCAACAGATTGACCACCCGTGAATCCTTGTTAAGCGAATTAAGGGCTGCATCCACAAGTCCCACATGCCTAGCGGAATCGCTCCCTTTTAGCTCCTTCTTCAATGCCTCCAGCTTCTTCTGCAAAAGCCTGATGAGGGGAATGACCTGACTCAGGCTGGCAGTGTCTGAACTGACTTCACGTGTGGCAAGTTCAAAGGGCATCAGAACCTTGCACAACGTTGAAATCATTCTCCACTGCACTTGAGACAGGTGCATTCCACCTCCTATATCGTGCTCAATTGTATAGGCTTGAATGGCCTTTTGCTGCTCCTCCAACCTCTGAAGCATATAGAGGGTTGAATTCCACCTCGTTACCACTTCTTGCTTCAGATGATGGCAGGGCAGGTTCAGTAGTTTTTGGTGGTGCTCCAGTCTTCTGTACGTGGTGCCTGTACGCCGAAAGTGTCCCGCAATTTTTCTGGCCACCGACAGCATCTCTTGCACGCCCCTGTCGTTTTTTAAAAAATTCTGCACCACCAAATTCAAGGTATGTGCAAAACATGGGACGTGCTGGAATTTGCCCATATTTAATGCACACACAATATTGCTGGCGTTGTCCGATGCCACAAATCCACAGGAGAGTCCAATTGGGGTAAGCCATTCCGCGATGATCTTCCTCAGTTGCCGTAAGAGGTTTTCAGCTGTGTGCGTATTCTGGAAAGCGGTGATACAAAGCGTAGCCTGCCTAGGAAAGAGTTGGCGTTTGCGAGATGCTGCTACTGGTGCCGCCGCTGCTGTTCTTGCGGCGGGAGTCCATACATCTACCCAGTGGGCTGTCACAGTCATATAGTCCTGACCCTGCCCTGCTCCACTTGTCCACATGTCCGTGGTTAAGTGGACATTGGGTACAACTGCATTTTTTAGGACACTGGTGAGTCTTTTTCTGACGTCCGTGTACATTCTCGGTATCGCCTGCCTAGAGAAGTGGAACCTAGATGGTATTTGGTAACGGGGGCACACTGCCTCAATAAATTGTCTAGTTCCCTGTGAACTAACGGCGGATACCGGACGCACGTCTAACACCAACATAGTTGTCAAGGACTCAGTTATCCGCTTTGCAGTAGGATGACTGCTGTGATATTTCATCTTCCTCGCAAAGGACTGTTGAACAGTCAATTGCTTACTGGAAGTAGTACAAGTGGGCTTACGACTTCCCCTCTGGGATGACCATCGACTCCCAGCGGCAACAACAGCAGCGCCAGCAGCAGTAGGCGTTACACGCAAGGATGCATCGGAGGAATCCCAGGCAGGAGAGGACTCGTCAGAATTGCCAGTGACATGGCCTGCAGGACTATTGGCATTCCTGGGGAAGGAGGAAATTGACACTGAGGGAGTTGGTGGGGTGGTTTGCGTGAGCTTGGTTACAAGAGGAAGGGATTTACTGGTCAGTGGACTGCTTCCGCTGTCACCCAAAGTTTTTGAACTTGTCACTGACTTATTATGAATGCGCTGCAGGTGACGTATAAGGGAGGATGTTCCGAGGTGGTTAACGTCCTTACCCCTACTTATTACAGCTTGACAAAGGGAACACACGGCTTGACACCTGTTGTCCGCATTTCTGGTGAAATACCTCCACACCGAAGAGCTGATTTTTTTGGTATTTTCACCTGGCATGTCAACGGCCTTATTCCTCCCACGGACAACAGGTGTCTCCCCGGGTGCCTGACTTAAACAAACCACCTCACCATCAGAATCCTCCTGGTCAATTTCCTCCCCAGCGCCAGCAACACCCATATCCTCCTCATCCTGGTGTACTTCAACACTGACATCTTCAATCTGACTATCAGGAACTGGACTGCGGGTGCTCCTTCCAGCACTTGCAGGGGGCGTGCAAATGGTGGAAGGCGCATGCTCTTCACGTCCAGTGTTGGGAAGGTCAGGCATCGCAACCAACACAATTGGACTCTCCTTGTGGATTTGGGATTTCGAAGAATGTACAGTTCTTTGCTGTGCTGCTTTTGCCAGCTTGAGTCTTTTCATTTTTCTAGCGAGAGGCTGAGTGCTTCCATCCTCATGTGAAGCTGAACCACTAGCCATGAACATAGGCCAGGGCCTCAGCCGTTCCTTGCCACTCCGTGTGGTAAATGGCATATTGGCAAGTTTACGCTTCTCCTCCGACAATTTTATTTTAGGTTTTGGAGTCCTTTTTTTACTGATATTTGGTGTTTTGGATTTGACATCCTCTGTACTATGACATTGGGCATCGGCCTTGGCAGACGACGTTGCTGGCATTTCATCGTCTCGGCCATGACTAGTGGCAGCAGCTTCAGCACGAGGTGGAAGTGGATCTTGATCTTTCCCTAATTTTGGAACCTCAACATTTTTGTTCTCCATATTTTAATAGGCACAACTAAAAGGCACCTCAGGTAAACAATGGAGATGGATGGATTGGATACTAGTATACAATTATGGACGGGCTGCCGAGTGCCGACACAGAGGTAGCCACAGCCGTGAACTACCGCACTGTACTGTGTCTGCTGCTAATATATAGACTGGTTGATAAAGAGATAGTATACTCGTAACTAGTATGTATGTATAAAGAAAGAAAAAAAAACCACGGTTAGGTGGTATATACAATTATGGACGGGCTGCCGAGTGCCGACACAGAGGTAGCCACAGCCGTGAACTACCGCACTGTACTGTGTCTGCTGCTAATATATAGACTGGTTGATAAAGAGATAGTATACTCGTAACTAGTATGTATGTATAAAGAAAGAAAAAAAAACCACGGTTAGGTGGTATATACAATTATGGACGGGCTGCCGAGTGCCGACACAGAGGTAGCCACAGCCGTGAACTACCGCACTGTACTGTGTCTGCTGCTAATATATAGACTGGTTGATAAAGAGATAGTATACTCGTAACTAGTATGTATGTATAAAGAAAGAAAAAAAAACCACGGTTAGGTGGTATATACAATTATGGACGGGCTGCCGAGTGCCGACACAGAGGTAGCCACAGCCGTGAACTACCGCACTGTACTGTGTCTGCTGCTAATATAGACTGGTTGATAAAGAGATAGTATACTCGTAACTAGTATGTATGTATAAAGAAAGAAAAAAAAACCACGGTTAGGTGGTATATACAATTATGGACGGGCTGCCGAGTGCCGACACAGAGGTAGCCACAGCCGTGAACTACCGCACTGTACTGTGTCTGCTGCTAATATATAGACTGGTTGATAAAGAGATAGTATACTCGTAACTAGTATGTATGTATAAAGAAAGAAAAAAAAAACCACGGTTAGGTGGTATATACAATTATGGACGGGCTGCCGAGTGCCGACACAGAGGTAGCCACAGCCGTGAACTACCGCACTGTACTGTGTCTGCTGCTAATATAGACTGGTTGATAAAGAGATAGTATACTCGTAACTAGTATGTATGTATAAAGAAAGAAAAAAAAACCACGGTTAGGTGGTATATACAATTATGGACGGGCTGCCGAGTGCCGACACAGAGGTAGCCACAGCCGTGAACTACCGCACTGTACTGTGTCTGCTGCTAATATATAGACTGGTTGATAAAGAGATAGTATACTCGTAACTAGTATGTATGTATAAAGAAAGAAAAAAAAACCACGGTTAGGTGGTATATACAATTATGGACGGGCTGCCGAGTGCCGACACAGAGGTAGCCACAGCCGTGAACTACCGCACTGTACTGTGTCTGCTGCTAATATAGACTGGTTGATAAAGAGATAGTATACTCGTAACTAGTATGTATGTATAAAGAAAGAAAAAAAAACCACGGTTAGGTGGTATATACAATTATGGACGGGCTGCCGAGTGCCGACACAGAGGTAGCCACAGCCGTGAACTACCGCACTGTACTGTGTCTGCTGCTAATATAGACTGGTTGATAAAGAGATAGTATACTACTAATATTATATATACTGGTGGTCAGGTCAATGGTCACTAGTCACACTGGCAGTGGCACTCCTGCAGCAAAAGTGTGCACTGTTTAATTTTAATATAATATTATGTACTCCTGGCTCCTGCTATAACCTATAACTGGCACTGCAGTAGTGCTCCCCAGTCTCCCCCACAATTATAAGCTGTGTGAGCTGAGCAGTCAGACAGATATATAATATATATAGATGATGCAGCACACTGGCCTGAGCCTGAGCAGTGCACACAGATATGGTATGTGACTGACTGAGTCACTGTGTGTATCGCTTTTTTCAGGCAGAGAACGGATATATTAAATAAACTGCACTGTGTGTCTGGTGGTCACTCACTATATAATATATTATGTACTCCTGGCTCCTGCTATAACCTATAACTGGCACTGCAGTAGTGCTCCCCAGTCTCCCCCACAATTATAAGCTGTGTGAGCTGAGCAGTCAGACAGATATATATAATATTATATATAGATAATAGATGATGCAGCACACTGGCCTGAGCCTGAGCAGTGCACACAGATATGGTATGTCACAAAGAAAAAAATAGCTTAAAACTAGCGCTCTCTCTACACAAATAAAGGATCTTTAATATTGACACGCAGAAATCCCCTGTGTATTCTCTCTTCTGGAAAAACACTTACAGGTGGTTTCTTTCACGTGTGTCCATAAAGGTATCTTTAAACGGCTTAACGATTTCACCCACTGGTATCACAGTATTCTTTCAATATTTAGCTTGACAGTATGTAACTTACATTAAAATTCTGTCCCGCGTTCCCATAAAGGTATCTTTATCCTCTCTGTATGTTGGTGTCCAATAGGGATTCCCAGCAGAACACACTTGTTTTCCAAAAAAGGATTTTTATTTAAAATGCAAAAAAGTCATAAAAAATAATAAAAAATAATAATAGGTAAGTCCGCATACATGCATTGGAACTGGGTGTCGGCAGTTGATGTAAAACCCCGTGAAGAGACGCACCGGCTGCAGACAGGTAAGCGTACCGCACGGAATCTGAATCACCGATCTCCAGGACCTTCTGTATGCAGACACAGGACGGCTTCGACGCGTTTCCGGGAGTCCACTCCCCTTTTTCAAGAAGTACCGTCCTCTTCCTCTGGTCCGATATTTATACTCTAAGTGCACATGCAGCTGATCACAATAATACAATATACAGGCAATTATTTATAAAACCATAAAAACCACTTTGTAAAAACATTTAATCATACAAATAAAACTTCTTTCCCTGTTATTAATATTATCCGCTATTTGCTTAGTTCGATGTTTTGCATGTATGTTACTGCAATTTTTATTTATATTCTTAATATACATTAACTACAATAATTAATGATAATTAAAATGGGCTATTTCGTATTACATGATTACCCCACAGTTTCCTATCTTATGCATTTTGCACGCATTACAAAGAATCCAACAGTAGATAAAAAATACAAAACAAAAGGAGACCCGTACTTAATGAGCTGCCTCCGTGTGCAGATTTGTCCCTTCATTTATATAAAATCCGAAAAAACGGGAAAAGGGAAGTAAAAAAATGTGAAAAAATGGGGATTCGTTAAACCTTTATTTAAAATGTTTTGTGATGCACACGGAAGCATCTCCCGGACGGGTTCCCCGCATTGTCTCACTCACAGATATAACATTGCTTGGAGATGCAGATACCCTCCCTTGGGGAACATGCAACAAAACACATCAGTAAATCCTTGATATTATTTTAATAATATAGGTAACTGTCCGGTAATATAACCGGCTATTAACAAAAGTATATCACCTTACTTTAGTATAGGCAGGGTTATATATAGAATCTCATACGGGAAGGTGCATCTCCCCCAGAAAAGGAGTATCGACTCTCCAGCACATAAGGTTTACAAACATAACGTGACTCTCTGATGTTATAAAGTCCTCCAAAAGGGCAATCTTTTTCTTTCTTCCGTAGGGGTTATGATTACAGTCCATGGCATATTCTTTCCAATGATTAGGTCCCTCATATGGGTTGGGAAAAAGAAAAGACAAAACAACACCATACAAGTGTATTAGTATACTAATTTTTTAAATAAACCATTTTGTCTCGAAATCCATATTGAGACCATTTGGTGTTAGAGTTCTCAATTCATATATGGTTTTCATCTCTAGTTTTGCTAAATTAATTTCTGTGTTTTTAGTTCTCCAATCACCCTTCCCAATTTTTATTCCACAAAAACTTTTTAAACCTTTTATATCACATTTATGTTTTTCCTTAAAATGGAAAGATACACTATGTCCTTCCATACCGTTTCTGATGTTTCTGACGTGTTCATTCATTCGCTCTTTTAGCATTCTACTCGTCCTCCCCACATATTGGGTACCACATTGACATTCCAGCAAATAAATGACATTTTTACTACAACATGTAATAAAATCCTTAATAGGTAATGTTTTTTGTGTCTGATTTGATTTATAATGTGTTAATTTCGTGGCCTCTGATTTACAGTTCTTACACATATTGCAGCTACCACAACGGTAAAAACCTTTGGATGTTATCCTTGTTTGTCTTTTTTCTATTTCCAACGTACTTTTAACTAACATAGTTTTCAAGTTGTCCGCCCTTCTGTAGGTAAATTTTGGTATGGTCATTATGTGACCTTTTAATAACGGATCCCTAGTGAGTATCCCCCAATGTTTTCGTATGATCCCTTCCACTTGTTTATATTGAGATGAAAATTTACTTATAAAATTAATACCTTTTGTTTTGTTTTTGACCTTTTTAACATTACCAATTAATTCCTCCTGTAGTAGAGCTCGATTCTCTATTTTTGCTCTATGTACTGATTCTATATTATAACCCTTCTGGATAAAATCTATTTCCATGGAGGATGCTTCAATATCAAATAGTTCATCTGTGGTGCAATTACACCTGAGTCGTCTAAACTGACTCTTGGGAATACTTCTGACCCAATTTTGGTGATGATTACTTTCCTTACTGATATAGGCATTACTGTCTGTAGGTTTTTTATAATTTGTTGTGAATAATTCCCCTCCTTCTGAGATAATTGTTAAGTCAAGGAAATTAACCCTTTCTTTGCTAATTTCGAAGGAAAGTTCAATGTTTTGGTCGTTATCATTAAGATGTGTGCAGAAGGAATCCAAATCCGATCTATTTCCTCCCCACACAAAAATTATATCATCTATATATCTGGCCCAGAGCACCAGGCTGGCACCCCACTGGTGTCCTGCCCATACTGACTTGTCCTCCCAGTGGGCCATAAACAAATTAGCATAGCTCGGTGCCAGCCTGGTGCCCATAGCTGTGCCAGATATCTGAAGATAGAAATCCCCTTCATACCAAAAAAAATTATTCTCTAATACAAGGGTTATACCATCCATGATGAGGTTTTTTTCTTGTATATTGGTACCCTTATTGCTTAAATGATAGTCAATGGCTCCTAAACCCAATTGATGCTGGATAATAGTATACAGTGACTTGACGTCTGCTGTAACTAAGAAATAGTCCGCACTCCACTCTATTTCCCTCATTTTCTTTATGGTTGCCCCTGTATCCTTCAGATATGATTTTGTTTCTAAAACAAGGGGTTGGATCTTACTATCTATATATGCTGACAAATTTGACATTATAGAATTAATTCCTGCCACAATTGGGCGTCCCGGGGGGTGGGTTATGCTCTTATGGAGTTTGGGCAGAACATAAATAACTGGTATGGAGGGGTTTTCCAATTTTATGTACTCTGCTTCCGTTTCCAATAATGTCCTATTTGAAAGATATAAATTCAGGAACACCTCTAGTTTCTTTGATATGGTATTAGAGGGATCACCCCTTAATTTTTTGTATGTTTCTTTGCATGCCAGCTGTTTGGTAATTTCTGCATGGTAATCATCCCTATTTAGGATTACCACCACCCCCCCTCCCCTTATCGGCAGGTTTTATAACAATTGAATTATTGTTTTTAAGGGAGCCTATTGCCTTTCTTTGTGTTTGATTCAGATTTCCCTTTATGGGTTTGAACTTAGTCTGTTCTAAATCTTCTTTTACCAGGCGTTCAAATGTATCCACAAAACATCCCTTTTTGTGTTTTGGGAAGAATTTTGATTTTCTCCTGAAAACTTTCACATTCCCCCCCTCCAAATTATCCTCCTCACCTTTCTCAGAGAAGAATCTTTTTAAAGACAACTTGCGTACGAACCTTTGTAGGTCCACAAACACCTCAAATTCATTAATCTTACTGGATGGGGCAAATTTCAGCCCCCTTTCCAGGACCTCTGTTTCTTCTTTAGTTAGGATATAATCACTAAGATTGTACACTTTAGTTTTACCTTTATCCTCTAAAGGGGTGGGTGTTTTGGGGGTGTCATCATCTTTTTTTCTTTTTATGTTGACCCTTTTCTTTTTTGAGATGCCCCGATATTTTCCGGCCCTACATCCTCGTGTTTTTTTATTATTTTTTGTTGTTATGTGTTTCTGGAATATCTGGGTCTTCTCTCTAAAAAATGTTGTTGTTTATTTTCACCTAGACTCCTTTCCATTGTGTCCCCCTTCTGATTGTTCCAACCTTGTTTTGCCCATGATCTCTGAGTGTAATCCTCCTCTTTCCTTCTATCATTTTCTTTGTATCTATTTCTGTCTGATATATGTCTAAAATTCTCTCCATACTGAGTTCTTTGTTGTCTGAACTCTATGGGTGACCTCCTATACACCACAGAATTATATTCCCGTCTATTGTGGATTGGGGTCCCCTGATTGTGGGTATCATTATCCCACTTTACATGGTTTTGACGTCTCCTTGGGAATTGCCCTTTATTATACCCTCTATTTAAGTCACCAGATTTGTTATTAATATCCTCCACCCCTTTAGTATCTGTCATTATATGTTCTTTAGAGTTTTGCAATTTAACCCGTTGATAGACATTATTCTGTTCATAATCTTCCTTATCTCTATAATATTTCTTTTGTTTTTTGTTCATTAAATCCCTCTCATTTCTTTCAACTCTATTTAGGGTTCTATCCTCCAATTCTTTGTACTCCTCCAGATTTATGGAAGGTTTAATTAGTGAGTCCATTGTTTCTATTTCTTGTTCCAATGAACTCAATAATTTCTTTTTTTCCCTAATAATTAAAGTCATTAGGCTAAATGAACATATATCTAAAATTTTACACCATTCCTTTCTAAAACCTTCTGTTTCTCCTTCAAAGGAGGGCATTTTATCCAACCTTAACCCACGGGGAATAATATTTTCTTTAATATATTTTTCCAGGGTAACAATTTCCCACCAAGCTTTACCTTCCCTTATAAGGAGTTTTTCTATTCTCCTCATAGCTCCCTCTAAATCATCATCCTGTAGTGAGACATTCTCATTATCTTCAAATAGATTTTTCAACATATCCTGCCTGGATTCTCTAAATTTCAACATTATTATATATAACAAATTTGATCTTATCTCACAGGTACTTTTCAAACAGCAAGACCACTAAACAAGGGTGTATACAATACTTCAAAAAGGGAATTGATAGCAGCCTTGCGCTTGTTAATTGCTGCTAGTTCTAATGCAGTGGAGGAAACACCCAATACCTCCTATTTACCACAGATTATCACAAAGAAAAAAATAGCTTAAAACTAGCGCTCTCTCTACACAAATAAAGGATCTTTAATATTGACACGCAGAAATCCCCTGTGTATTCTCTCTTCTGGAAAAACACTTACAGGTGGTTTCTTTCACGTGTGTCCATAAAGGTATCTTTAAACGGCTTAACGATTTCACCCACTGGTATCACAGTATTCTTTCAATATTTAGCTTGACAGTATGTAACTTACATTAAAATTCTGTCCCGCGTTCCCATAAAGGTATCTTTATCCTCTCTGTATGTTGGTGTCCAATAGGGATTCCCAGCAGAACACACTTGTTTTCCAAAAAAGGATTTTTATTTAAAATGCAAAAAAGTCATAAAAAATAATAAAAAATAATAATAGGTAAGTCCGCATACATGCATTGGAACTGGGTGTCGGCAGTTGATGTAAAACCCCGTGAAGAGACGCACCGGCTGCAGACAGGTAAGCGTACCGCACGGAATCTGAATCACCGATCTCCAGGACCTTCTGTATGCAGACACAGGACGGCTTCGACGCGTTTCCGGGAGTCCACTCCCCTTTTTCAAGAAGTACCGTCCTCTTCCTCTGGTCCGATATTTATACTCTAAGTGCACATGCAGCTGATCACAATAATACAATATACAGGCAATTATTTATAAAACCATAAAAACCACTTTGTAAAAACATTTAATCATACAAATAAAACTTCTTTCCCTGTTATTAATATTATCCGCTATTTGCTTAGTTCGATGTTTTGCATGTATGTTACTGCAATTTTTATTTATATTCTTAATATACATTAACTACAATAATTAATGATAATTAAAATGGGCTATTTCGTATTACATGATTACCCCACAGTTTCCTATCTTATGCATTTTGCACGCATTACAAAGAATCCAACAGTAGATAAAAAATACAAAACAAAAGGAGACCCGTACTTAATGAGCTGCCTCCGTGTGCAGATTTGTCCCTTCATTTATATAAAATCCGAAAAAACGGGAAAAGGGAAGTAAAAAAATGTGAAAAAATGGGGATTCGTTAAACCTTTATTTAAAATGTTTTGTGATGCACACGGAAGCATCTCCCGGACGGGTTCCCCGCATTGTCTCACTCACAGATATAACATTGCTTGGAGATGCAGATACCCTCCCTTGGGGAACATGCAACAAAACACATCAGTAAATCCTTCGAAATTAGCAAAGAAAGGGTTAATTTCCTTGACTTAACAATTATCTCAGAAGGAGGGGAATTATTCACAACAAATTATAAAAAACCTACAGACAGTAATGCCTATATCAGTAAGGAAAGTAATCATCACCAAAATTGGGTCAGAAGTATTCCCAAGAGTCAGTTTAGACGACTCAGGCGTAATTGCACCACAGATGAACTATTTGATATTGAAGCATCCTCCATGGAAATAGATTTTATCCAGAAGGGTTATAATATAGAATCAGTACATAGAGCAAAAATAGAGAATCGAGCTCTACTACAGGAGGAATTAATTGGTAATGTTAAAAAGGTCAAAAACAAAACAAAAGGTATTAATTTTATAAGTAAATTTTCATCTCAATATAAACAAGTGGAAGGGATCATACGAAAACATTGGGGGATACTCACTAGGGATCCGTTATTAAAAGGTCACATAATGACCATACCAAAATTTACCTACAGAAGGGCGGACAACTTGAAAACTATGTTAGTTAAAAGTACGTTGGAAATAGAAAAAAGACAAACAAGGATAACATCCAAAGGTTTTTACCGTTGTGGTAGCTGCAATATGTGTAAGAACTGTAAATCAGAGGCCACGAAATTAACACATTATAAATCAAATCAGACACAAAAAACATTACCTATTAAGGATTTTATTACATGTTGTAGTAAAAATGTCATTTATTTGCTGGAATGTCAATGTGGTACCCAATATGTGGGGAGGACGAGTAGAATGCTAAAAGAGCGAATGAATGAACACGTCAGAAACATCAGAAACGGTATGGAAGGACATAGTGTATCTTTCCATTTTAAGGAAAAACATAAATGTGATATAAAAGGTTTAAAAAGTTTTTGTGGAATAAAAATTGGGAAGGGTGATTGGAGAACTAAAAACACAGAAATTAATTTAGCAAAACTAGAGATGAAAACCATATATGAATTGAGAACTCTAACACCAAATGGTCTCAATATGGATTTCGAGACAAAATGGTTTATTTAAAAAATTAGTATACTAATACACTTGTATGGTGTTGTTTTGTCTTTTCTTTTTCCCAACCCATATGAGGGACCTAATCATTGGAAAGAATATGCCATGGACTGTAATCATAACCCCTACGGAAGAAAGAAAAAGATTGCCCCTTTGGAGGACTTTATAACATCAGAGAGTCACGTTATGTTTGTAAACCTTATGTGCTGGAGAGTCGATACTCCTTTTCTGGGGGAGATGCACCTTCCCGTATGAGATTCTATATATAACCCTGCCTATACTAAAGTAAGGTGATATACTTTTGTTAATAGCCGGTTATATTACCGGACAGTTACCTATATTATTAAAATAATATCAAGGATTTACTGATGTGTTTTGTTGCATGTTCCCCAAGGGAGGGTATCTGCATCTCCAAGCAATGTTATATCTGTGAGTGAGACAATGCGGGGAACCCGTCCGGGAGATGCTTCCGTGTGCATCACAAAACATTTTAAATAAAGGTTTAACGAATCCCCATTTTTTCACATTTTTTTACTTCCCTTTTCCCGTTTTTTCGGATTTTATATAAATGAAGGGACAAATCTGCACACGGAGGCAGCTCATTAAGTACGGGTCTCCTTTTGTTTTGTATTTTTTATCTACTGTTGGATTCTTTGTAATGCGTGCAAAATGCATAAGATAGGAAACTGTGGGGTAATCATGTAATACGAAATAGCCCATTTTAATTATCATTAATTATTGTAGTTAATGTATATTAAGAATATAAATAAAAATTGCAGTAACATACATGCAAAACATCGAACTAAGCAAATAGCGGATAATATTAATAACAGGGAAAGAAGTTTTATTTGTATGATTAAATGTTTTTACAAAGTGGTTTTTATGGTTTTATAAATAATTGCCTGTATATTGTATTATTGTGATCAGCTGCATGTGCACTTAGAGTATAAATATCGGACCAGAGGAAGAGGACGGTACTTCTTGAAAAAGGGGAGTGGACTCCCGGAAACGCGTCGAAGCCGTCCTGTGTCTGCATACAGAAGGTCCTGGAGATCGGTGATTCAGATTCCGTGCGGTACGCTTACCTGTCTGCAGCCGGTGCGTCTCTTCACGGGGTTTTACATCAACTGCCGACACCCAGTTCCAATGCATGTATGCGGACTTACCTATTATTATTTTTTATTATTTTTTATGACTTTTTTGCATTTTAAATAAAAATCCTTTTTTGGAAAACAAGTGTGTTCTGCTGGGAATCCCTATTGGACACCAACATACAGAGAGGATAAAGATACCTTTATGGGAACGCGGGACAGAATTTTAATGTAAGTTACATACTGTCAAGCTAAATATTGAAAGAATACTGTGATACCAGTGGGTGAAATCGTTAAGCCGTTTAAAGATACCTTTATGGACACACGTGAAAGAAACCACCTGTAAGTGTTTTTCCAGAAGAGAGAATACACAGGGGATTTCTGCGTGTCAATATTAAAGATCCTTTATTTGTGTAGAGAGAGCGCTAGTTTTAAGCTATTTTTTTCTTTGTGATAATCTGTGGTAAATAGGAGGTATTGGGTGTTTCCTCCACTGCATTAGAACTAGCAGCAATTAACAAGCGCAAGGCTGCTATCAATTCCCTTTTTGAAGTATTGTATACACCCTTGTTTAGTGGTCTTGCTGTTTGAAAAGTACCTGTGAGATAAGATCAAATTTGTTATATATAATAATGTTGAAATTTAGAGAATCCAGGCAGGATATGTTGAAAAATCTATTTGAAGATAATGAGAATGTCTCACTACAGGATGATGATTTAGAGGGAGCTATGAGGAGAATAGAAAAACTCCTTATAAGGGAAGGTAAAGCTTGGTGGGAAATTGTTACCCTGGAAAAATATATTAAAGAAAATATTATTCCCCGTGGGTTAAGGTTGGATAAAATGCCCTCCTTTGAAGGAGAAACAGAAGGTTTTAGAAAGGAATGGTGTAAAATTTTAGATATATGTTCATTTAGCCTAATGACTTTAATTATTAGGGAAAAAAAGAAATTATTGAGTTCATTGGAACAAGAAATAGAAACAATGGACTCACTAATTAAACCTTCCATAAATCTGGAGGAGTACAAAGAATTGGAGGATAGAACCCTAAATAGAGTTGAAAGAAATGAGAGGGATTTAATGAACAAAAAACAAAAGAAATATTATAGAGATAAGGAAGATTATGAACAGAATAATGTCTATCAACGGGTTAAATTGCAAAACTCTAAAGAACATATAATGACAGATACTAAAGGGGTGGAGGATATTAATAACAAATCTGGTGACTTAAATAGAGGGTATAATAAAGGGCAATTCCCAAGGAGACGTCAAAACCATGTAAAGTGGGATAATGATACCCACAATCAGGGGACCCCAATCCACAATAGACGGGAATATAATTCTGTGGTGTATAGGAGGTCACCCATAGAGTTCAGACAACAAAGAACTCAGTATGGAGAGAATTTTAGACATATATCAGACAGAAATAGATACAAAGAAAATGATAGAAGGAAAGAGGAGGATTACACTCAGAGATCATGGGCAAAACAAGGTTGGAACAATCAGAAGGGGGACACAATGGAAAGGAGTCTAGGTGAAAATAAACAACAACATTTTTTAGAGAGAAGACCCAGATATTCCAGAAACACATAACAACAAAAAATAATAAAAAAACACGAGGATGGAGGGCCGGAAAATATCGGGGCATCTCAAAAAAGAAAAGGGTCAACATAAAAAGAAAAAAAGATGATGACACCCCCAAAACACCCACCCCTTTAGAGGATAAAGGTAAAACTAAAGTGTACAATCTTAGTGATTATATCCTAACTAAAGAAGAAACAGAGGTCCTGGAAAGGGGGCTGAAATTTGCCCCATCCAGTAAGATTAATGAATTTGAGGTGTTTGTGGACCTACAAAGGTTCGTACGCAAGTTGTCTTTAAAAAGATTCTTCTCTGAGAAAGGTGAGGAGGATAATTTGGAGGGGGGGAATGTGAAAGTTTTCAGGAGAAAATCAAAATTCTTCCCAAAACACAAAAAGGGATGTTTTGTGGATACATTTGAACGCCTGGTAAAAGAAGATTTAGAACAGACTAAGTTCAAACCCATAAAGGGAAATCTGAATCA
This sequence comes from Pseudophryne corroboree, assembly GCF_028390025.1. Lineage (NCBI taxonomy): Eukaryota > Metazoa > Chordata > Amphibia > Anura > Myobatrachidae > Pseudophryne > Pseudophryne corroboree. The sequence continues at coordinate 281,566,285 of NC_086449.1, forward strand.
AACACAAAGAAAGGCAATAGGCTCCCTTAAAAACAATAATTCAATTGTTATAAAACCTGCCGATAAGGGGGGGGGGGTGGTAATCCTAAATAGGGATGATTACCATGCAGAAATTACCAAACAGCTGGCATGCAAAGAAACATACAAAAAATTAAGGGGTGATCCCTCTAATACCATATCAAAGAAACTAGAGGTGTTCCTGAATTTATATCTTTCAAATAGGACATTATTGGAAACGGAAGCAGAGTACATAAAATTGGAAAACCCCTCCATACCAGTTATTTATGTTCTGCCCAAACTCCATAAGAGCATAACCCACCCCCCGGGACGCCCAATTGTGGCAGGAATTAATTCCATAATGTCAAATTTGTCAGCATATATAGATAGTAAGATCCAACCCCTTGTTTTAGAAACAAAATCATATCTGAAGGATACAGGGGCAACCATAAAGAAAATGAGGGAAATAGAGTGGAGTGCGGACTATTTCTTAGTTACAGCAGACGTCAAGTCACTGTATACTATTATCCAGCATCAATTGGGTTTAGGAGCCATTGACTATCATTTAAGCAATAAGGGTACCAATATACAAGAAAAAAACCTCATCATGGATGGTATAACCCTTGTATTAGAGAATAATTTTTTTTGGTATGAAGGGGATTTCTATCTTCAGATATCTGGCACAGCTATGGGCACCAGGCTGGCACCGAGCTATGCTAATTTGTTTATGGCCCACTGGGAGGACAAGTCAGTATGGGCAGGACACCAGTGGGGTGCCAGCCTGGTGCTCTGGGCCAGATATATAGATGATATAATTTTTGTGTGGGGAGGAAATAGATCGGATTTGGATTCCTTCTGCACACATCTTAATGATAACGACCAAAACATTGAACTTTCCTTCGAAATTAGCAAAGAAAGGGTTAATTTCCTTGACTTAACAATTATCTCAGAAGGAGGGGAATTATTCACAACAAATTATAAAAAACCTACAGACAGTAATGCCTATATCAGTAAGGAAAGTAATCATCACCAAAATTGGGTCAGAAGTATTCCCAAGAGTCAGTTTAGACGACTCAGGCGTAATTGCACCACAGATGAACTATTTGATATTGAAGCATCCTCCATGGAAATAGATTTTATCCAGAAGGGTTATAATATAGAATCAGTACATAGAGCAAAAATAGAGAATCGAGCTCTACTACAGGAGGAATTAATTGGTAATGTTAAAAAGGTCAAAAACAAAACAAAAGGTATTAATTTTATAAGTAAATTTTCATCTCAATATAAACAAGTGGAAGGGATCATACGAAAACATTGGGGGATACTCACTAGGGATCCGTTATTAAAAGGTCACATAATGACCATACCAAAATTTACCTACAGAAGGGCGGACAACTTGAAAACTATGTTAGTTAAAAGTACGTTGGAAATAGAAAAAAGACAAACAAGGATAACATCCAAAGGTTTTTACCGTTGTGGTAGCTGCAATATGTGTAAGAACTGTAAATCAGAGGCCACGAAATTAACACATTATAAATCAAATCAGACACAAAAAACATTACCTATTAAGGATTTTATTACATGTTGTAGTAAAAATGTCATTTATTTGCTGGAATGTCAATGTGGTACCCAATATGTGGGGAGGACGAGTAGAATGCTAAAAGAGCGAATGAATGAACACGTCAGAAACATCAGAAACGGTATGGAAGGACATAGTGTATCTTTCCATTTTAAGGAAAAACATAAATGTGATATAAAAGGTTTAAAAAGTTTTTGTGGAATAAAAATTGGGAAGGGTGATTGGAGAACTAAAAACACAGAAATTAATTTAGCAAAACTAGAGATGAAAACCATATATGAATTGAGAACTCTAACACCAAATGGTCTCAATATGGATTTCGAGACAAAATGGTTTATTTAAAAAATTAGTATACTAATACACTTGTATGGTGTTGTTTTGTCTTTTCTTTTTCCCAACCCATATGAGGGACCTAATCATTGGAAAGAATATGCCATGGACTGTAATCATAACCCCTACGGAAGAAAGAAAAAGATTGCCCTTTTGGAGGACTTTATAACATCAGAGAGTCACGTTATGTTTGTAAACCTTATGTGCTGGAGAGTCGATACTCCTTTTCTGGGGGAGATGCACCTTCCCGTATGAGATTCTATATATAACCCTGCCTATACTAAAGTAAGGTGATATACTTTTGTTAATAGCCGGTTATATTACCGGACAGTTACCTATATTATTAAAATAATATCAAGGATTTACTGATGTGTTTTGTTGCATGTTCCCCAAGGGAGGGTATCTGCATCTCCAAGCAATGTTATATCTGTGAGTGAGACAATGCGGGGAACCCGTCCGGGAGATGCTTCCGTGTGCATCACAAAACATTTTAAATAAAGGTTTAACGAATCCCCATTTTTTCACATTTTTTTACTTCCCTTTTCCCGTTTTTTCGGATTTTATATAAATGAAGGGACAAATCTGCACACGGAGGCAGCTCATTAAGTACGGGTCTCCTTTTGTTTTGTATTTTTTATCTACTGTTGGATTCTTTGTAATGCGTGCAAAATGCATAAGATAGGAAACTGTGGGGTAATCATGTAATACGAAATAGCCCATTTTAATTATCATTAATTATTGTAGTTAATGTATATTAAGAATATAAATAAAAATTGCAGTAACATACATGCAAAACATCGAACTAAGCAAATAGCGGATAATATTAATAACAGGGAAAGAAGTTTTATTTGTATGATTAAATGTTTTTACAAAGTGGTTTTTATGGTTTTATAAATAATTGCCTGTATATTGTATTATTGTGATCAGCTGCATGTGCACTTAGAGTATAAATATCGGACCAGAGGAAGAGGACGGTACTTCTTGAAAAAGGGGAGTGGACTCCCGGAAACGCGTCGAAGCCGTCCGGTGTCTGCATACAGAAGGTCCTGGAGATCGGTGATTCAGATTCCGTGCGGTACGCTTACCTGTCTGCAGCCGGTGCGTCTCTTCACGGGGTTTTACATCAACTGCCGACACCCAGTTCCAATGCATGTATGCGGACTTACCTATTATTATTTTTTATTATTTTTTATGACTTTTTTGCATTTTAAATAAAAATCCTTTTTTGGAAAACAAGTGTGTTCTGCTGGGAATCCCTATTGGACACCAACATACAGAGAGGATAAAGATACCTTTATGGGAACGCGGGACAGAATTTTAATGTAAGTTACATACTGTCAAGCTAAATATTGAAAGAATACTGTGATACCAGTGGGTGAAATCGTTAAGCCGTTTAAAGATACCTTTATGGACACACGTGAAAGAAACCACCTGTAAGTGTTTTTCCAGAAGAGAGAATACACAGGGGATTTCTGCGTGTCAATATTAAAGATCCTTTATTTGTGTAGAGAGAGCGCTAGTTTTAAGCTATTTTTTTCTTTGTGATAATCAGTGGTAAATAGGAGGTATTGGGTGTTTCCTCCACTGCATTAGAACTAGCAGCAATTAACAAGCGCAAGGCTGCTATCAATTCCCTTTTTGAAGATATGGTATGTGACTGAGTCACTGTGTGCTGTGTATCGCTTTTTTCAGGCAGAGAACGGATTATAAAGTAAACTGCACTGTCCTCACTAGTAAACTCTCTCCACTCAGTCTCTACACTTCTACAGTAACAGTACTCCTCCTAGTCAGCTCCAGTAAATCTCTCTCAGTCTCTTATAATCTAAATGGAGAGGACGCCAGCCACGTCCTCTCCCTATCAATCTCAATGCACGTGTGAAAATGGCGGCGACGCGCGGCTCCTTATATAGAATCCGAGTCTCGCGATAGAATCCGAGCCTCGCGAGAATCCGACAGCGTCATGATGACGTTCGGGCGCGCTCGGGTTAACCGAGCAAGGCGGGAAGATCCGAGTCGCTCGGACCCGTGAAAAAAAACATGAAGTTCTGGCGGGTTCGGATTCAGAGAAACCGAACCCGCTCATCTCTAGAATGCACCTGACTCAAGCGCAGTGGAGAATGATTTCCATGTTGTGCAAGGTTCTCCAACCCTTTGAACTTGCCACACGTGAAGTCAGTTCAGACACTGCCAGCCTAAGTCAGGTCATTCCCCTCATCAGGCTTTTGCAGAAGCAGCTAGAGAGATTGAAGGAGGAGCTAAAACGGAGCGATTCCGCTAGGCATGTGGGACTTGTGGATGGAGCCCTTCATTTGCTTAACCAGGATTCACGGTGGTCAATCTGTTGAAATCAGAGCACTACATTTTGGCCACCATGCTCGATCCTAGGTTTAAAGCCTACGTTGTATCTCTCTTTCCGGCAGACACAAGTCTGCAGATGTTCAAAGACCTGCTGGTGAGACAATTGTCAAGTCAACCGGAACGTGACCCGCCAACAGCTCCTCCTTCATTTTCTACCGCCACTGGAGCTGCCAGGAAAAGGATAACATTTCCAAAACCACCCGCTGGTGGTGATGCAGGGCAGTCGGGAGCAAGTGCTGACATCTGGTCTGGACTGAAGGACCTGCCAACGATTACTGACATGTCGTCTACTGTCACTACATTCAGTCACAGTCGTGTGGCAGACCCTGTCGCTGAAATGATTGGTTTGTTAAAGTGTGCATGTCTTGTTTATACAACATAAGGGTGGGTGGGAGGGCCCAAGGACAATTCCATCTTGCACCTCTTTTTTTATTTATCTTTGCATCATGTGCTGTTTGGGGACTATTTTTTTAAGTGCCATCCTGTCTGACACTGCAGTGCCACTCCTAGATGGGCCAGGTGTTTGTGCCGCCCACTTCGGTCGCTTACTGTAGCTTAGTCATCCAGCGACCTCAGTGCAAATTTTAGGACTAAAAATAATATTGTGAGGTGTGAGGTGTTCAGAATAGACTGGAAATTAGTGGAAATTATGGTCATTGAGGTTAATAATACTATAGGATCAAAATTACCCCCAAATTCTATGATTTAAGCTGTTTTTGAGGTGTTTTTTTTTTAAAACACCTGAATCCAAAACGCATCCGAATCCGACAAAAATCCGAAAGGGTGGTTTTGCCAAAACGCGTCCGAATCCAAAACATGACCGCGGAACCGAATCCAAAACCAAAACACGAAAAATGCCCGCTGTACATCTCTAATGTTACCACAATGTGATTGACAGCAGCGGGCATTGCAGGGGGCGGGGCAAGCCGGAACAGTTTTCGGAGCGGCTGCATGATGTCGCATGCAGCCACTCCGATAAAAAAATGGCGGTTGACCACCTGACAGTGCTGCCAGGGGTCAACCTTAATCCGATGCGTCCACAATCTAACTGTGTATGCATCTAGAGGCAGCTTCACACATGCTGAGCGGCCTTGCCTTGTGCTGGGCGGCCCCAGCATGTGAGGAGTTGAGCGCAGATATGGCTGTGTATGCAGCGATCTGCGTTCATCTCTGAATAAGGTCCTATGGGGCAGATTTATTAAACCTTGTGAAGTGATAAAGTGGAAGGTGATAACGCACCAGCCAATCAGCTCCTAACTTCCATGTTACAGATTGGGTTTGAAAAATGACAGTCAGAAGCTGACTGACTGGTGCGTTATCACCTTCCACTCTATCACTTCACCAGGCTTAATAAGTAAGCCCCTATTTTCTCTTAAACAAACAATAACATCTACTTCAGTCATTTTTCAAGAAAAAATACTGTCTGGTTTCCCTCCCTCTCCTATGGGAGGAGACTTTGTTACCTTCATAAAAAAGTAATTAAATAAACAATGATTACTGTAATGAAAGGCTCTCGTAGAATGGAACCCTTTTGGCACCATAAATGCAGAGAGTGGGGTTAATAATAATGGACAACCATTAATGCTCTATCATGCATCACTACGGGAAATGTAAACTAGTTTGATTGTCTTACAAGTGTAAAGGCCAGTACTCACGGGCCGATGCTTGAGAGATGTGTGCTGAGCGAACCGCTCAGCGCACATCTCTCCCGGTGCTCAGCACAGCGCGATGTGTGCTGAGCGTGCGGGGGGAGACGGGTGGGGGAGGGGAGGGGTGCGCTCATTTCGCTGTTGGGGCTACACATGGAGCGATCTTGCTGAAAATCTAAGCAATCTAGTCAGATTGCTTAGATTATCGCTCCGTGTGTACCCCCCTTAAAACAGCATATTAAAATTGACAAGTAAACTTTATTTTTAACACAGAAGCAATATCATGTTAGGGTAAGAGTGAAAATACAAATCACTTAGTAGTACAATGTAACAATAGTAGAGGTTTATTTAAAAATAATAAATTGTATTACTTAAAATCTATATGGATTGCTTTATACTTCCACTTTCATTAAAACTACAGAATTATTTTCCCTGCCTTTAATAATTCTTAACCTGTAAGCAGAGGCGAATTATCCTATAGTTGACAAAGGTGGCCTCCTAGGGCCCAGTCATCTGGATTCTGAAACTTTTTTTTACTAAAGTATACAGTGGTCTACTAAGCTTCTCTCCAAGGTTCAGTACTATGGTGTTCAGCACCCCCTGCAAACTATACATTTGCGCCCACCCTCCCATATGTAATAAAGGGACAGCACAAACCACAGGCAAAAAGGGGTGTGGTCTCACAGGGAAGGGAGTGGCCACACAATAGTGCCCCCAATTCAAATTACACCACACAGTAGCACAACCCTGTTCACATTACACCACACGTCGTGTCCGATTCATATTGCACTACATAGTAGTGTAATCATTCACGTTATGACACACAGTATGCCTCTAATTTGCGTTACGACACAGTAGTGTCCCTTATTCAAATTACAACACACAGTAATGCCCTTTAGTCATGTTAAGCTACGCAGTAGTGCCTCTTATACATGTTAGGCTACACAGTAGTACCTCTTATAAACAATGCCCACAGTAGTGTCCCTTATACACATAATGTCCACAGTAGTTGTGCCCCTTACACATAGTGCCACAGTAGTAGTTCCACACATAATGCCCACAGCAGTAGTGCCCCTTACATATAATGCCTACAGTAGTAGTGCCACACATAATGCCATAGTAGTGCCCCTTACTTATAATGCCCCCAGTAGTAGTGCCACACAATGCCACAGCAGTTGTGCCCCTTACATATAATGCCCACAATAGTAGTGCCACACATAATGCCCACATTAGTAGTGCCACACAACGTCCACCGTCACAGTGCCACACATTATGCCCACAGTAGTAGTGCCCCTCACACTTAACACCCACAGTAGTAGTGCCACACATAGGGGTAAATGTACAGTATGAAGCGGTGAAAAGTGTTCAGAAGTGAGCCAGTGGAGTAGTTGCACATGGCAACCAATCAGCATTTATGTAACATTTATAATTTGCATACTATAAAATTATACAGAGCAGCTGATTGGTTGCCATGGGCAACTTCTCCACTGGCTCACTTCTACACTCTTATCCCTGCTTCATACATTTACCCCATTATGCCCACTGAAGTAGTGCTCCTTATACATATGTCCACAGGAGGGGAGAGTCTGTGTTACTTACAAGGAGATCACTTTGAAGCTGCTAGCGACACTGCCTGTCATAGAGCTTGACAGATTCAGCGGGGAGGAAAGATAAGGAGGGAGCCAGAGAGCCGTGTTGACACTAAGAGTGGCGCTTCCCGCTGCTGGTGCCACTGCCTGTGATACAGTGTGACAGGTGCAGCAGCAGCCGGCAGCAATAGCAGGGTAGCATCCATGATTAAGCTGGCATAATGGTCGCAATAATAAAGTACCTGTGGCTGCATGGCAGGTGTAACTAAAAATACAAAAGTGGAAACATAAGAGTGCAAATTTTATTTGCACCACTTATGCTTAACTCTTTGTCACCCCTAGTGGGTAAACTGTGTCTGCCAATGGAGTCAGTTAAAAGAGGCATATACAGTGTAGGTGCTAACAGGGGCGTAATTAGAACTTTGTGGGCCTCATAGCAAAAATTTTAAGGGGCCTCCAAATTAGGTCTCCCAGAGAGAGAGAGAGAGTGGCAGCCAGACAGTGGTATTCAGCTAATTACTGGTAAGGGGTACAGCTATAGCAGCCATAGGCAAACGCATGGGGGGTTTCTGGTTGCCTGGAAACCCCCCTCCTCTTGGCAAGTGGCTCAAATTATAACAACAATAGCAATGGTATATAATATGAAGGTAGCTGCCAGGAAGAAGAGACAGAAGCCTTTCCATGAGGTGGGAGAATGTGTGCTTAGAAAGTGCACTTATGTCTACTACTGGTTGTATTATGTTTGTTTGTTTGTTTGTTTGTTTGTTTGTTTGTTTGTTTGTTTGGTATGGTATGTTTAACCTTTTCCTGACCACTTATCTTATTTATATTGTTTAAATATGTTTGATACAGCCTATACTATAGACAATCTATAGCGTTAAATATTAATACTGTATTCCATACAGTATCCAATGTATAAAAAGTACCAATGTTCAGGGTCATTACTAGGTTCTTCTACCGTGCCCCCAGACTCCTGCACTTGCTCCACAGAGTGGGAGATTATGGATTGCATTTGGAAACCCCCCCCCTCTAGAAATCCTGCGTTTGCCACTGATAGCAGCTACTACATTAACTTAACAGAAAACTATGAAGCAACTTATTTAGGCAGTTAAAGTCAGAGAAACATAAAATGTGATGGCAGATAAAAACCACTTGGCCAATCTACTGTAGTCTGCCTATGTACACACACACAAGGGGTGATTCACAGCTGATCGTGGATGTGCTAAATTTAGCACATCTACAATCGGTTACTTTGACATGCGGGGGGACGCCCAGCACAGAGTTAGTCTGTCCTTCATGTCAGTCCCAATCCACCCCCACCCCCCCCCGCAAGGGTGCAAAAGCGCTTTTGCACCTGCTGAGTAGCTCCCTGCCAGTGCAGCTCATGTGCAACCCATCTGCGTTGGCAGACAGCTACCCACCGCATCCCATGTTGCAACGGCTGCATGTGATGTCACAAAGCCGCCGCAGCCTGCCCACCGCAATGGTCCGGACACGCCTGCATTGTCTGGCCCGCACCCTGCCAACGGCGTTCCAACATGAGCGCACCAAAGGGCTTCAGACTACTATCGCTGCTGCTGCAATCCAGTCTGAATTACCCAAATAGGTTAATTTTTTTTGTTGGGTGCAAATTAACCTACTTGTATGTTTTTAAATTGTGGGATAAAATCCATGCAAACACGTGTAGAATATACAAATTCCACACAGATAGGGCCGTGTTGGAAATTTAACCCATGACCTCAGTGCTGTTAGGCAGTGAAGCTAACCATTACACCATCCATACTGACCGTAAAGTTTATTAATTAAAGCCTATAGATATTCCAAAAATGGTCACTCTGAGAAAGTGCTATTAAAAACAAATAATCAAAGAAACTTTTCATTTATTTGAGTTGGTCTTGAAATGCCAGCGGTTGGGATGTCAACGCTCAGAATACCGACCATGACATCCCAATGACCAGAATCCCAACAGGTGAAGGTAAGTATACTTACCTTCCCCCAATGCCTCCTAACCCTCTATTCCCACAGCCTAAACTTAACCCTCCCACCCCTGCAGCCTAACCCTCCCCGATGGTGCCTAAACCTAACCCCCCCTCCCCACATCCTAAACCTACCCTAACCCTCCCTGTGGGTGCCTAAACTTAACCCTCCCCACCACCTAAACCTAACTCCCCGGGGCTTCAGCCTAACCATAGCCCTCCCCCCGCAGCTGAAACCTAACCTACACCCCCCCACCGCATGCGCGGCTTACCTCTCTCCAGTAGCCCAGCAGATGCTCATTCGGTATCCCAGCAGTTCGGATTTCGGCACCGGGCTGGTGACCCTATTTTGGATGACGGTGTCAGCATTCTGAGTAGTGTCGGGATTCTGACTGCCGGGATCCCGACCGGCAGATCCTGTTTATTCTGTACGGTGTATTACTGTGCAGTGTTTATGTTTTCATGATATTAATGGCACTTGGTAAAATGGGATTCCTTGTTCAATATATTTGTTTACTTATGCAGTGTAAATGGCAATTACAAAAAGCATTGTTGTGAAAAAAATGCATGTATAATATCATACCTCCTAACTTTGCTCTGGGCCAGGGAGGGACATTATCGTGCACCTCTGGCACGTTCCCGAAATTAGGGGGTGTGGCCTATCAGAAAGGGGGAATGGCCCCATGGCAAGTGCCGCGATCGCAAGCCACGCCTCCATGTTCGTCATTATGGGGGCATGGACAGCGCTCAGAGAGCTGCTGGTCATGCCCCCTGTCCCTCTCTGCCGTGAATAGACCCTGTGCGCATGCGCAGCCAGTGACGGGGGGGCTCTCCCAACTGCCCCCCACCGTGGGACACTGCGACCCGCGGGTGGGACAGCAGGACAGAACGTAAAAAACGGGACAGTTGGGAGGTATGCAATATGCAAATACTGTACAAGGATAGACGCATAAACACTGTTAAATACCTACACTTTTTAGCAGACTCTGCAATGTGTACTGAATAACCCCCATTGTGTATCCACGGCGAGATAGGAAGGTGGTATGGAAATGTAGGTCTACATGCAGGTTGGGTGCAAGGGGATAAGAAGTGTAAGTACATAACTCCATTAACACCAAAATCTTCAATTAGGTTAGTATCAGGGGCGGATTGGCCATAGGGCTTACCAGGAAGATTCCTGGTAGACAGACGTGTCCGTGGGGCCTGTTTTGTGTGTTGTCATGTGGCCCCACCCCCCACATGACAGGCAGCCCACCACACTCAGTACACTGCATTGTCCCCATTCATTCTGTTATTCCATCTCTGTAGTTCAGCAGCTCTGCCATCCAGTGATGCTGCCATGGCTACACGGTATGTTATACCTCTTGTGCTGCCCATGTCAGGCCACTTCTTCAAAATTTTACAGGGACACTTTTAGTTCCCAATCCGCCCCTGGTCTCAGACACAACTGCAGCAAAAGACGCAAGGAAAGCCGCAATTGCATACACAGGCCCTGTGAGGGATCCCACCCCCCTCAATAGACTCCACACCCTCATAAGACCACACCCCCATTGGGGCTGCTTCCATAAATTTCCTGGGCTGGTTTTCCATCCCAATCCGCCCCTGGTAAGTATAATTAAAAATGAACCCTATTTATTATGGGTCTCCTACTGTATATATGTAGAGAAGCATTCATTTAAGTAGAGAAGCCCCTCAAGTGCACTGCCTGTCACCCACTCTTTATTTCAGATTGATGCAAGATCCCCTAATGCACTGTTTAACGTGAGCTTCCACAAAGGAAATTGGACAGATAGCACACTTTGAGATGTAATTAATTTCATTGTCGCTTATAGGCTTATGTGTATAGTGTCACTGGAAAGTGCACACTTGCTCATTTTGAATATGATCAGAAGACAAACACTAGTCTATTAGTCAAATAATATTCTAAGTATCAGACAACCTTTACCCAAAGAAATCCAGGAAGCAAATGATTATGTTTGTTAAAGCCTAAAGCTAAGATAAGGTAAGTCTGTCCCTGCAATGGCTGTGCCTCATTGATAGTTTCTTTGCTGCTTGCTTATCGCAGTAGTAAAGGAATGAACTTCCAGGTTCTATCGCTGTATTTGTACTGCACATGCGTGTCCATTGGGATAAACATGTGCACAGTCCAGGCTGCCTGGAAGGGATCTGAAGACCACCCTCTGGCGATACTGCAATTATGAGAACTGGGGTATTTTGCATTACTTGTGGTGGTATGATCACTCTCCACTTAATGTGGCATGTTGTGCATTGTTGGCCAGGCCCCTGGAATAAATGTTAGCAAGACACATGCAAATAACAGCTGGTGGGTTAGCATAAGGAGGGAGAATGGGTAGCTGTGTTAATATGAACATTGCCAATAATTATGAAAAGTTTGCCTCTATGGGGGTAATTCAGAGTTGATAGCAGCAGCAAATTTGTCAGCAGTTGGGCAAAACCATGTGCACTGCAGGGGGAGGGGCAGATATAACATTTGCAGAGACAGTTAGATTTGGGTGGGTTATTTTGTTTCTGTGCAGGGTAAATACTGGCTGCTTTATTTTTACACTGCAATTTAGATTTCAGTTTGAACCATACTTGCCTAGTTTTGAAAAAGCATTTCAGGGAGATTGTGAAATTAACACCTATAAGCGCAGACGTGTACTGCTGCATCTGAGAGGCGTGTCATGAAAATGACTTACATAAAATGGTAAATGAGCCCCAAAGTTAGTATACTGTATATATACATATACTGTAAGTGGCCATGAGAAACCTTATTTAAAATGAATGTAGCCATAGGGATCATTCCGAGTTGATCGTTCGCTAGCTAGTTTTAGTAGCCGTGCAAACGCTATGTCGCCGCCCACAGGGGAGTGTATTTTAGCTTAGCAGAATTGCGAACGCTTGTGCAGCCGAGCTCTGCAAAAAAAGTTTGTGCAGTTTCAGAGTAGCTCTGAACCTACTCAGCGCTTGCGATCACTTCAGCCTATTCGTGTCCGGGTTTGACGTCATACACCCGCCCAGCGAACGCCCAGCCACGCCTGCGTTTTTTCAGACACGCCTGCGTTTTTGCAAACACTCCCTGAAAACGGTCAGTTGACACCCAGAAACGCCCCCTTCCTGTCAATCTTCTTGCGGCCATCAGTGCGAAGGAAAACGTTATTACAACCTGTGCACAACCACAACGGGCTTTGCACCTGTACGACGCGCGTGCGCATTGCGGCCCATATGCATGCACAGAAATGCAGTTTTTTTTCACCTGATCGCTGCACTGCGAAAATCGGCAGCGAGCGATCAACTCGGAATGACCCCCATTGTGCCTTATTACCAATGCAGGGAAATGGTGCGGATGATCCCATTTGAATGTATATATCTCTAATTTATCTTTTCCCCAAGAATGTAACAGCTATATGGGGGTAAGGTAAAATCAGGGAGATTGCTGGACTATTCAGGGAGTCAGGGAGATTGTTGCTATTTCAGGGAGTCTCCTGCAGAATGAGGGAGGGTAGACAATTCTGATTTGAACACACCCCACCCAAATCTAATGCTGGCCATACACTTGTGTGATAGCTTTTCGATGCGAGATCGGGCCTGATTTCCCTTGAAGCTCACCTTGAGACAAATCTCATCGAAAGTGCATTTTTACTGCATTCGATGCGCATACAATCGTGAGATTTATCTCATGGCCCTTACGACCGGAAATCGACTGGTATCATCTGATTGAATTTGAGCTCATCTCATGCTGCCCAAAAGCACACCAGATTTATCTGCCAGATTTAGAAAAATGTAAATAGTGGGCTGGCCTATATGGGGGATATATAAACCTTTGAGGACCTGAAGTATGGGACCCGTATCTCTGCGCAGGCTTTGGGACACATCATGCCTGAAACCTGCAAGGCTATTATCAAAGTGCTTCAGTATAAGTACTGCAAGGTAAGAAAATTACACCACACATTGGCCCTCATTCCGAGTTGTTCGCTCGCAAGGCGATTTTAGCAGAGTTACACACGCTAAGCCGCCGCCTACTGGGAGTGAATCTTAGCTTCTTAAAATTGCGAACGATGTATTCGCAATATTGCGATTACAAACTACTTAGCAGTTTCAGAGTAGCTTCAGACTTACTCGGCATCTGCGATCAGTTCAGTGCTTGTCGTTCCTGGTTTGACGTCACAAACACACCCAGCGTTCGCCCAGACACTCCCCTGTTTCTCCAGCCACTCCCGCGTTTTTTCCGGAAACGGTAGCGTTTTTATCCACACGCCCATAAAACGCCGTGTTTCCGCCCAGTAACACCCATTTCCTGTCAATCACATTACGTTCGCCGGAGCGAAGAAAAAGCCGTGAGTAAAAAAACTATCTTCATAGCAAAATTACTTGCGCAGTCGCAGTGCGAACATTGAGCATGAGTACTAAGCAGAAAAACGCTGCGATGCGAAGAAAATTACCGAGCGAACGACTCGGAATGAGGGCCATTGCTTGGCGTATAACAAAATATTTTATTTGGCAAACTGAATTTGCATAGAAAAATATATGCTTTTTATTTCCAGACATAATTGTATATGCAGCCAACATGGCTGAACTTTTTAACAACAAAATAAAGGTTTCATTATGCATCATTCATTATGCATTCGGACATTATAACAAAATGCTATATATAGCAACAGATGTGGTGCATTGTGATACTACACCGTTGAGTGGCACCGCAGGCAGGGGCACAATGCACACATGCAACTTGGTGCAGGTTGATGGTCCCCGGTTCCATCAACCTGCACCAAAGTTGCATGTGTGCATTGTGCCCCTGCCGGCGGTGCCACCCAAAGCCATATTATCAAAATGCAGCACATCTGTTGTGCTGTATGATATATTGTGCAGTATGATATACATTGTTTTTAGAGTGGCAGCGCTTTCAGGGGCATAATGCACACATGCAGGTAGGACCAGCTTCAGGCTCCATAGCACCATCAACCGGACCCAAGCTGCAAGTGTGCATTGTCCACCTGAAAGCGGTGCTACTAAAATGCCGTATATCATAGTGCAACAGATCTATCACAGTATATACCAGGGCAGCAGGAATGTTATATATACCAACAGATGTGGTGCATTCTGATACTGCGGTGTTGAGTGGCACCGCAGCCAGGAGCTCAATGCACACATGCAGCTAGGGGCAGGAAGATGGGTCCCCGGTACCATCAACCAGTCCCTAGCAGCATGTGTGCATTGTCCGCCTGAAAGCGTTGACACTCACCGTAGTATCAGACTGCACCACATCTATTGGTATGTATAACAAGGGCACCAGTAATTGAGAATCACCCTACATTTGAAAGAGACTTGTCTCCTCCTCCTCGTCCACTTGTCCCCCCTGTGACATCAAGGAGGTCATAATTGCGGAGGAGACGGTGGATGTGTGGCTGGCTTGGGAAAGGTAGCAGGTTTGAGGAGGAGATTGGAAAGTGGGGGAAGGGTGCGTGGATGGGGTTGGGGGTTGACGAAAACGGGAAGGGTGGATGGTTTGATGAGGAGGGGTTTGAGGAGGATGGAAAGTGGAGGAAGGGTAGTTGAATTGGGCCTGTGGTTGCGGATACCCGGAATGATAGCTGATAGTAGATGTAGGGTAGGTGGGTGGTGGTGAACAAAATGACAATGGGAATTGAGGAGCAGGTGCTTCAGGTTCAGGGCCATGGACTCTCCACTCCGGTGTCAGATGCCCTGATAGTGTTTCGTACAACACCTGCGACACCAGGCGCTGGCACTTGACTTGATGCTGCGCAGAAACCTTCCGCATTGTTTTGCTGACATACGCAGCAAAGTCGTCAAACTCGTCAGGTTTATGCAGCAGTTGTGAACGTGCCTCCGCTAGAAGAGGGTCCTCTACAAATTTTGTTTTGCGCGGCTTCCTCTTCCCAGTAGGTCGCGGCGGAGAGGTAGGTTCCTTAGGGGAGATGTTGATGAGGGCAGGGGTCCGGCTGAGGTCTTCTTCAGGTGTCTGTAGGGTTAAGAGAAACATATTTAGTGGATAGTCTAACTAATTTTTTTTTCTGCGCCAATTTCCTCCTTGGGACCACCTGCAGCAACTATACGCGACATTGCAAGGGCAAAAGAGGTCAGGGAAAAATATAATGCATTCTTCAATGGGGAGGGAGCTGTGGCATGGCGGGAGGAATGTATTAGGTAAAACTATTTAAAAGGCAACTTACCCCTTCGGCCTCGTCCACGTCCAGACTTCCCTCCTCGAACTCGGCCATGACCACCATGGACTCCTTAGCAGACCTTTTCTCCAGGAGGAAGTTGAGATCCTTAAAGTACCACAGCTGTGGCACATACACGTTGTCTGCGCCGGCCCCTGACCTCTTGGACTCCTCCACCTTGCGATTTTTCTTCACAAAGACTGTCCGTAGATTGGCAATCTTATTACGGACCCAGGCCACCGAGGCAGCAGAGAAGGTGGGCTTGGAGTAGTCCACTATCCGTGTATAAGCAGCCTCCCTCTTCTGCTTATTGCTGTAGTCCGGTGAGGACGTCAGCCACAGACACTCCTCCTCACGGTACAGGCTGATGAAGCCAGAAAGAAACTCACGGTTCTCATAGGACATCTACAGAATGCAAAAAAAGGAAAATTAAAAAACATGAAAAAAGTAAACTATTCTGGTTAAATAAAATTTGTTTGGTGTGAGTTATCTGAAATATGTAGTGAGAATACATTGGTGTGCAGGGTGCAGCAGCATAACGGTGGGATGTGGGTTGCAGTGGTGCAGTATAATGGCGTTTAGGCAGGGCCGGTGCAAGGTCTCTATGCATCCTAGGCAAATCTCCAGCCTAGCACCCCCTAACCTGCAAACCCCCCCCCCACACACACACACACCTTTTGGCGGGGTAATGCAGGTGGCCACTAGGTGGACTAGGGTATATTGCATTATTACCCATATACAGAAAGAAGAAACAACACTCATGAACTTTTAAAGTGAAAAAGTATATTTTCGGGACTTTGTTCACAATATACAGTACTTTTACCTTCAAATCCTTGAGTGATGACCGTTCTTTCTGCCTATGTATACATGCTAGCTGGCATGTTGGCAATTGTATAGGACACTGAGGCCAATTTACATTTTTTTGCTGAGTGCTATCTATCTATCTATCTATCTATCTATCTATCCTGTATACACTGCATTTGTATATGGGGTCCAGAGCCGGCCTTAGCTATAGGCAGGCTAGGCATTTGCCTAGGGCATCCAAGCATGTCTAGGGGCATCCAAGTATGTCCCTGCAGTATCTCATGCTGGGAGGGACAGTCTACAAACTAACTGTTACTTCCCAAATGTATTCAATCAGTACTTGTATACACTGCTGTTTACATTTGTCAAAAAAAATGCACACTCTCCCTTAAAGTTCTTAAAACTCCCTCCGACATGCTTGAATGCCCCTGACTTGTGAGAACTCAGACAGACAGCAGAAGCCCAGTAACTGCAATTCCTGGACCTGTGACATTTTCACTGACTATATAAGGTTGTTATTACTGGATGGCTTCTTATGATAACACATGTGTATTTTGGAAGAATGCTTCACAGAAACCTGACATCACCTATACTGCTTGTGCACATGGGGGAGGGGGACCCTGCCATCCTGTGTGTCCCTTATCCCTGTGCAAACCCCAGGTGTCTGCAGAGACATAACATGGGCAGTGTTCTCCCCACACTTTATTTCCTAGTCAGTCCATGCTGTAAAATTCCCCTTCCATTATGGCATACCCTGTGAGGTCACATCCCTTGTATGGGTGCCCCTTTAACGGGTGTGAGCGCAAGCACTCACCCATCCTGCCACCCCCATCTCACAAAATGCAGTCATGGATCCAGGGAGCTGCATGGGCGCACACACTGACTGCAAGCACACCAGCAAGCAAAAGTAAGTTATATAAAAAAGCTACTAGTGCTACTAATGTGTGGCATATGTGTAAGGTGCATTACTGTGTGGCATTATGTGTATTATGGGCATCACTGTGTGCCATTATGTAGGGTTGATCTGGCCCACAGTGTACACCCCCCCCCCCCCCCAGTGGGCCCCACTGCCTAAGTGTGGCGGGTCAGATGCAGAAGCAGCGGCGGTGCTAGGGGGCACCAGACAAAATTTTGCCTAGGGCATCAAATTGGCTAGGGCCGGCTCTGATGGGGTCTGGTGGGATATTTATTTGTATGTGTATACATACAGTATTATATACATATATTTGTATGGTCCTTATTGTGTTCCATCCCCCCATCTGTAAGTTAATTACTGACCTCCCCTCCTCCATTTGTACTGTATTGTACCCCGGTGCCTGTGTTTCCCTATTATGCTGTTTACAAGTGCAAACCACCCACCAGGCTGTAAGATGTCTGTGGTCCTGTAGAAATCCCCATGGGTTACTTACCTAATAGTTGTTTCCTTGTTTTCCCTCATAATTGGTATGGCTCCTCTTATAGCTGGCAGCAGCATTAAAGCGACGCTGCAGGTACAGACAGACAGACATGTAGTCAGGTGCTGCTTGCTGCTAGAGAGTCGGGATCAGGACTATGAGCAGCGGCCGTGGGGGCGCCCCTTGTGGAGCCATAGTTACATCCGCCTCCTATGTGCCTTCATATGACATGATGTTACACTTGTTAGCACGTAGGAAGCGCTGAGGCCCTCTGTGGTACAGCCTGATAGCGCCGGCTGCACCTGATTAGACCCGAAGCAGCAGCCAGTGCAGTGTAAGAAGGAGGCCGCACACAGAGTCATCCTTCAGTTTTTTGCTAGATTAATTTAGTGGTGCCCTCCAGGAGCCGGCGCCCCTAGGCAGCCGCCTAAAGCTGCCTAATGGTAGAGCCGGCCCTGCATTTAGGGCGCGGCCACATGGGACTTGCAGAAGTGCAGCATTTTGGGCAGGGGGGCCTGTATAATGATCCTGGGTAGAGCAGCAGAAACGGTGGCCAGTGGTGTTAAATAAGAATAATAAGCATTGGTGGTCAGTGGCAAAGTATAATGGCGTTTAGGGCGCGGCCACATGGGGCTTGCAGTGGCGCAGCATTTAGGGCAGGGCAGCCTGTATAATTCTGGGTAGAGCAGCAGAAACGGTGGCCAGTGGTGTTAAATAAGAATAATAAGCATTGGTGGTCAGTGGCACAGTATAATGGCGTTTAGGGCGCGGCTGGCTGGTGCTTGCAGTGGCGTAGCATTTTGGGCAGGGGCCTATATAAATGTGGGTAGAGCAGCATAGAGGGTGGACAGTGTTGGCAAAAAGGAATAATCATTGGTGGCCAGTGGTATAGCCTACTTGTGCAGTGTTTTAGTGTGGAGCTCTGCAGCGTGCTTCCAGCCTCCTCTCCAGTCATGTGCGCAATGAGGGGAAGAGGAGTGGCCAGGAAGTCTTCTCCTGTCTTCACATATCGCACATCGCGATGTGATAAATCGAAAGTGGTAAAAAACAGCATGCGATCACGCCCCTATTCGATAAATATTAAGTGCAGCACATAATATCTTGAGACGCGATATTCGACCAGGGTGCCCGCGCATCGCATCGAAAGGTACCTTAAATGTGCATACAATCCTTTCTCTCACAGATGTGGTCCAAATCGAAGGATAGTACCAATAATCTCACAAGTGTATGGGCACCATAACTCTCTCTGCACATGTTATATCTGCCTCCCCTGCAGTACACATGGTTTTTCCCAACTGCTAACAAAGTTCCTGCTGCGATCAACTCAGAATTACCCCCCATGTCTCTACAGTCTTACTGCGTATACGTGCATTCATTGTTTTATTTGAAAGCTTTTCTAAAAATGCTTAAGAAAGGGTCAAAACTAATGCTAGGTACCCAGTACACACTATACAATTATCTGGCAGATCTGGCTGGTTGGAATGAAAATTTGGATATTTCTCATAGGGCTATAATTTGTGGTAAAAGCATACTCTTACGTTCTGTCTGTGGGTCTATGTTCAAAAGAGTAACAAGCCACTAACAACCTTAAATAACAAATGTATGTAGAAAAATTGCTTGTATCTTCTTTAAACGTCTCAAACTTCTTGTTACATAACCAGCACATGTGCAATAGTCGCCGCCCAAGGGGAGTGGAAATTCGCCTGTGCAAGTATGCGATCGCATGTGTACGCCGAGCTACAAATATCCCTCAGTCAGCGGACAGCTGCAAATCCGTTCGCACCTCGCTCACCATCAACTGTTTTTACCACTGTGTGCAGTCTCTTTGCAGCCCAGTACTAACTCCTACAGTGCGAAGAGAACAGGCTGATCAGGTCCGGAGCCGACGTCACACACCCTCCGTGAAAACACTTGGGAACGCCTGCGTTTATCCTGACACTCCCAGAAAACAGTCAGTTACCACCCACAAATGGCCTCTTCCTGTCAATCAGCTTGTGAATGGCTGTGTGATTGAAATTTTCGCACCATGCGCAGTCTATCGATAATCGCCCGCTGTGCAAAAATCCACAACAGCTATCAGATCTGAATAGGGTCCTAAAAGCAATCAGTCCTTTGCTGACTTGCTCCTATTGCTTGTAAGCTTGCACTATATAAATACATGTTAATATATAAAATAATGTTGATTAGCCTTATTAGGTGTAACCATGTATTTTTCTGTTTCCTACTAATAATGCCTATACAGTAACTCCAGCCAGGTAGATGAGAGCACTGGTCATCTAGTAAATTGTATGGGGAACGTGCTTCTCATTTTTGGGACTAATTAAAAAAAACTTTCTTATTTAAATAAAATAAACATTTGCCCCTTAGTATGTGTCTGCAACACAGACACATAATGTAGGACAGCAGAAACAGGACATACGTTATTTAACATGACTCTGTAGTAAGCTGTTCTGGTTGTCATATGTGTTTGTTAACGACACACATTAGGGGGGCTGATTCAGATTTGGGAACAAAGCAAAAAGGAGTAACTTTACACCTTTACAAAACCATGCTGCACTACAGGTGATGCAGATTTAAAATGTGCGGAGAGATATAGAGATCTATTCAGAAGATAAAAGCCCTGTTCTGCATAAAACAGGGCTTTTCTCTGCTTTGGGTTATTCACAGAGAGGGTTACCGTGAAGAAGTTCCTGAGCTCTCCAGCGGTAACCCTGTAACTCCATGGGCTAGATGCATCATTGCTTGGAAAGTGATAAAATGGAGAGTGAAAAGGTGTCAGCCAATCAGATCCTCTCATGTAACAGGCTGTATTTGAAAAATGGCAGTTAGGACCTGATTGGCTGACACCTTTTCACTCTCCATTTTATCACTTTCCAAGCAATGATGCATCTAGCCCCATGTCTGAATCGCATCACCATGCTTTTATATGCGCAGAAGGGACCCGCAGGCTGACTCCAATCACCGCATAAGGGACCGCAGCTGAAGACGTCATCGTCGGAGCCCAGCAGGGCCAGATTAACAATGGGGCGGACGGAGCTACAGCTTCAGGCCTCCACATAAAAATAAGCCCATCATCATGGCAGCATGATGATTACTCGCCACCAGCTGGCCACATGGTCGGCCATAAATCATAACTATTACGATTGCATTTCTATTTTTCTCACAACATTATGCAATCTTTTATATATTTACATATATAGGGAGACATTGGCGCTGATAGTGTAGGGGTGTACATGCCTACATGGCTCTTACCACATCCACACAGCACTGATCACACCTCCCCATTTCCCACAATAGGCCTTTGAATAATTTCAGCTCCAGGCCCAAGTGGCCCTTAATCCGGCCCTGGAGCCCAGGATACCGGATCGCATTGCTTGAAAGGTGAACATACATGAATTGCTACTTACCAAAGCTATATATCGCATCGAACTGGTGCGATATATAGGGATAAGTAACAATTGAATTTTTGTTCTGTACATAAACAGACCCCTTACATTTGAGTGGGACCTGTCCTAGCTCAAGTCTAAGTTTCAATATAGAAATAAACTGGCCAGTATTAGTGGGCTACATGCAAAAGCAGACAGCTTTTATCCTGAATGCAATATTATATATATATATATATATATATATATATATATATATACATACACACATACACACTGTATCTGCCACCCTTGCATTGCAACATGTATTACCCACGTGTAAAATTACTACTTTCTTTCAGAGCTTCCACCTCTGAATCAGATGCCAGCTTTATATATTGCTCTATAGAACCAGGGCACCTAAAATGGACAATTACCTGCCCCAATTTGATATAACATACAGGTCAAGCAAAGCACACAGAAGCTATTTCCAATAAAAAATATTGACTTTATGCTACTCTCATCCTGTGATAATTCCTTTGACTACAGACATATGTATTACATTTCACCTTTGCTTGAACTTTGATTTATTACAAAGCAGTATTTGCTCCATAACTTCTGCAAAGCCTAGTATCTTGGGGAACTAGGATAAAAAGTCAATGCTATTCTAGTATTAACCGCAGTGTGTTGTTGAAAATGAGTGTATTGAGCGGCATGCCTTCCTGTTATCTTTTGTTTTTAATTGCTTGTAACAATTCGCAGTACAAAGAAATAAGAGGGCATTCAGCTTTCAGTATTGATACAGGATCACAGTCCTACACTCATGAGTACAAATGTACTTTGAAATGAAGCTAAACAATTACTCACGATATATCTGCCACTCACACCATCTGTATTGGACAAATTTCCAGACTTTTAGGGGTCTATTCATGGAGCGGTGAAAAGCCCTTTATCAGTGATAACAGGGCTTTTCACTGCTTCGTCCCAGTCACAGAAGGGGTTACCGTGGAGAAATCACAGATATGTCCAGGGATGCCCCAGCAGCTTTCAGGATTGCTTCCCCTTATAGTAGTATGGGGATGACAATTCAGAGAAGCACAGAAAGCTTTGCTTCCCCTTTCACTTCCCTAAAAGCATGTGCCATATCAGGATGGCTGCTGAGAAGCAAAGAGTAGCGGTCCGGCCTTCCCCCAGTTCTCCCTACCCTCTTCTATAGCAGCAGCCAATCAGAGCAGCCCAGGGCTACTTAGTACACCCCCTCTCCCACCGATGCCGTCTCACTGCCCTCTCCAGCTATACACACGTCGGCCCCTGCTGACTTACTCACCTCTTCAGCTCTCTCCCTGCACCGATCACTGCCAATTACGCCTCTCGCTCTGCCCCCTAGTTGACTGACGGCCCCTGGACTGATGTTGCATTGTGCCTCCATTTCTCCAACTACAGCCTCATACGCAGTAAGAAAACAACGTGTTGGTTTCCCGATATGTCTGTTTTCATTTGCATCCCGGGATATTGGAGGAGCTGTTTTCCAGAGGACATTGCCTGACAGGTGTTACTGAATGACTACCGAAGGATGGGTAACACTAGGCGATGTGCTCTATGAGCGACGTCACCTAGTGTGTTCCCTTCCCTGTTGGGACGGTTGTCGGCAGTGTGTACACACTGAGTAATATGCAAATGATATCACTCAGTGACGTCACGTCATGGCCAGGCCATGCATGTAGTTTTTGGACGGCAGTCCAAATTGAGCTGCATGCACGGCCGACAGCGAGGGTCATTAACAACCCACAGAGCCGTGCATTACTCGTAGTTGGGCAGCGTACACACTAGTCAATATGGTCCACGACGTCGCTCAGGAAGGGCAAAATGAGCGATGTCTGGTTTTTTTATCGCCAAGTGTGTACCCACCTTAAGACTACATTATATTGCATCACTTTGATACTTTATATAAGGCTCTATTCAGCAATGTTTTTGTCACATCAAAATTGCGGAAACAAGTGTTTCCACATTTTTAACGTAACCCCTGTATTCAGAAAAGGGTTAATGGAGATGATAACACAATTTTCTTCTCTGTTTAAACCCATCCTGCACATTTTCACAGTGTAGAGAGCAAGCCATTGCTCTCTACAGCTCTTTAGCGTTTTTTGCTATTCAGCAAGCATAAAAACATTATACTGTAGCTCTCAAAAAAAGATTATATAACGCCATCTCAGAATGACAATAGATGAAGAAAATCTTAAAATTTGAGGAAAACTGCAGCGACAAAGGGAAATGATCCCATCAGTCCCTGCAAAATCTTGAAACTCCGCCCAGTGTCATTCTCTGCAGCATGACGTGCCACATGTTCAGCTCCACCCTCCCAAAGTGTCTAAATTAAAATGTGTACATAGGCTTTATATTAGTCTGTATATATTTATATTTATGTGCTTTATATAAAATGAATATCTAAAATGTATATATAAAGCCACATAAATATATATGTATATAGACTAATATAAAGTCTATGTACACATTTTAATCAATTTAGATACTTTTGGGAGGCTGAGTTGAGCGTAACTACCATAGGTGCAGCGGATCTAGCTGCTACGGGATAATAGGCAAACATATAAGGAGCCGGTGATGGAGGGAATGGAGATACATAGGGAGAGAGAGTAATCTCTGCTAGTCACAGGCAGGAGGAGCTCTAGTGGAGAAGGGAGGGGAATGAGGGACCTGCTGCTGCCTGTGCAACAGGTTCTCACAGTGAGGAGGAGGAGCAAGCAGCAGCAGTGCAGCAGGTAGCAAACTCCTACGGACACTGACTGCACGGCGCTGTGTAGACAAGGGAGTACCAGGAGAGGACCCAGGACAGGACTTTAGAATAAAGGAAGAGTGCTGAGCTGACTTTGACAAAGACAGAGTTTTGTTTGTGGATGAGTTGGTTTCACTAGTGTCATGTATCCCATGTGCAGGGTGGATCACATCATCATCACTCATGTCTAGCTGTGACCTTTTGGCCTAGCAGTGCTGCGGAAAAAAAAATCTGATACTCTAGGGCACCATGACTCAAAAGTTTGGTAACCACTGCTCTATGCCCATCCTGTCTGCACCAGCCTCTCTTCACTTCTTCTGCGCCAGCCCTGCTACCCATCTTGTCTGCGCCAACCTTTCTGTCCATCTGCCAACTGCACCTGCAGATCCTGTCTGCACCAACCTTTCTGCCTGTTATCTGTTTTTACCAGCCTTTTTTCCCCTGTCCTGCTTTGCATAAAGGGATGTCCTTCTAGAATCAAAGGGAGGCCCCTTTGAAATTTTGCTATGGGGCTCATAACACTGTAGCTATCCCCCTGCCGGTATCCATTTCAGTATTTACATAAGACCCCACGGTGGCCTAATTATCAATGTGTATGATCTAATGTCATTAATGTGCACTGTGAGAGCCGGAGGGACCTAATGGATCCCTATTTGACCTCTAGTCCCATGTAAGAGGTGTAGAAGTCTAGCTCCAAATACTTTTCATTTACGGAGCTTAATAAGCAGCACAATCGCAATGTCTCTATACATTTTATGGGGACGTGGTGTGCACTGATTTTGCCATTAACTCAGGAGAGATCTATGAGATCTCCTCGCAGTTTATTAATTTGCTGATGATCATCAGGAAACTGCTGATTCTGCATGATTGCCCAGGCAGACAGCAGGTCACATTTTTTATATTTGATTAGCATAAACAGCAGCATGAACAGCATATCATGATGCAGATAAAGAAATCCTGCTACTATTCTTACCAGAGACCCACACTACATGTATACATTCTAGAGATGAGCGAAACCAGTACTCAGAGAATCTGACCCACCCTAACTTTGGGAACCGAGTCCGGCTCGGAATTTCCTGACAAGCTTGGATTCCAAAACAAGGCAAAACATCATCATCCCGCTGTTGAGGTCCTGGTGATCGGTGCCATTTTCACTCCAGCTGTGGAGACCGTACTGAACGAACGTGTCTGTCTCAGTGCTGGGTTGTGTGGCGTGGGCGTAGGGCTGGTGGCTGCTGTGAACATAAAACATTTTTAAAAAATTACCTTTTTGTGGTGCTGTACCCCAGTATACTGACAAGAAGCAGCTTTGTCCGTCCATCCAGGGGAGCTTCGTCCATCCTGGGGTGCTCTGTCCTTCCATCCATGGGCTCTGCCCCAGTATTAATAAAAAAAACAGACCCTAATAAAACAAAACACTGTAGGTGAAAGTGAACCGCAGTGCATTATTAATTTATTTGTGACTCATTCACCTTACATATTGTGTGTGTTACTGTAGGTAGTACATTTTTGGTACAAATTGTGGTGTGTGCTATACCCCACTTTGCATTTGTTGATAGAAATGGAGGCCGAACAATTGAGAGATCATGAACCACATACTAGTGCTGAAGCTGCTGTGACTAGTCCTGAAAATGCAAGTCCGTCAACGTCACCTGCTAAGGCAGATGCCCAAGGATATAGACGGCTTAAGTCAGGGCATGTAAAACCAAAGAAAAAGTAAAAGTTGGATTAGTAAAGTCAGATTAGTGCAATAACCAATAAAAATTGTTGTCTATGTAATAAAGACCGTCACTAATGCCCCCAATGTTTAATTTACATTTTTAAAATCAAACAAATTAAATTACTAATCAATCCTTCCTTCCACTACATACATACGCTACCTCCCTTGGGCCACTAATCTAGTTTTTGATAAAGATTTAGGTTTCTTCTTTTTTTTAATTTAAATTACAAAAAAAGCTAAAATCACATGATGTGGCCTTTTTTGTTCCTAGATTATTATTACTAACATTAATTTCCAAGCATTTCCAGACAATTTTGACCACAGTACAAACAATGAAGTATATATACTGTACAATATGTATTTTTAGATGCTGTAATCATCTGTACATATTATTTTCTGCCTCAATGTAGGATCAGTTCCTGAAAGACATGTTTGACCTGGAGAAGGATCCACCCATTGGAGTAGTTTGGTAACTATGGGTGGAGTGCCTCAGGTTGCCACAGCCAGCTTTACGCAAGGTATGTGCCACGTAAATAAATATGTATGTTTTTGACCAATTTACACAACTAATTTTTGTATTAATTAAACATATTTCCACTTTATTGCATACATCCTGGCAGGAAAGAAGTGAAATCGTGCCGAGTCCTGCTGCCTTATATGGAATCAAAAACCTTATATGGAATCCAAAACCTGCAAGATCCGACGCTGGATGAAAACAATATTGTGAGGTGGTCAAAACGGACTGGAAATGAGTGGAAATTAAATGTTATTGAGGTTAATAATACTGTAGGAACAAAAACAGGCCAGAATTCTGTGATTCAAGCTGTTTTTATGATTTGTTTAAAAAAAAAACCCGATCCAAAACCAAAACCCACAAGATCCAAAACACGAAGGAGATAAAGATCCAAAACCCAAGATTTGGGCCGATGCACATCCCTAATACATACATTTCATACTTTCCACAAATTTCACTCTTCCATGTGCTAATGGTCTATAGCAGAGGTTCTCAAACTCGGTCCTCGGGGGCCCACACAGTGCATGTTTTGTAGGTCTCCTCACAGAATCGCAAGTGAAATAATTAGCTCCACCTGTGGACCTTTTAAAATGTGTCAGTGAGTAATTAATACACCTGTGCACCTGCTTGGTTACCTGCAAATCATGCACTGTGTGGGCTCCCGAGGACCGAGTTTGAGAACCTCTGGTCTATAGAGAGATTATACAGCTGTACAATCATCAACTAAATTATTAAATCCAGACTACACCTGATTGGATAATCACAGCTCCTATCTACTAAATTGCCAAATGAACTTAAACAATGTACAAATAACACTGGGGTAGATGTATTAACCTGGAGAAGGCATAAGGAAGTGATAAACCAGTGATAAAGCAGTGTTAAGTGCAAGGTGATAATGCACCAGCCAATCAGCTCCTAACTGTTAATTTACATATGGGAGCTGATTGGCTGGTGTGTTTATCACCTTGCACATATCACTGGTTTATCACTTCCTTATGCCTTCTCCAGGTTAATACATCTGCCCAGAGCCGGCCCTAACCAATATGATGCCCTAGGCAAGATTTTGGCTGGTGCCCCCTAGCACCACCGCTGGTTCTGCCTCTGACCTTGCACCTCTTTCCCAGCACCATCACTCTTACCCATAGCAGTCCTTATTTTGGTTTTTGTACCCCTTATATTTTAAATAGGAACAGTTCGCACATTTGGCGCACAGCCCAAAAAGGGGTGTGTTTTTGCTGGCAAGGGGCATGGCCACACAATAGTAACCCCAATTCCAATTACGCCACACAGTACTGCAACTTTATTCACATTTGATTATGCAATAGTGTCCATAATTCATATTACATCCCACAGTAGTATCAATTTACCTTATAAGCGTTACTCCTCACAGACAGTAGAGCCCCTTATTCACATTACATCACACTAAATTGCTCTTTATTCACATTAGACGACACAGTAGTGCCCTTTCTATACGCAACGCCACATAGTAGGGCACCTTATACACATAATGCCACACATTAGTAATGCCTTTATACACATACTTCCACACAGTAATGCCCCCTACACATGAGACACATTATTAATGTCCTTATAAAAATAATGCGCCTTACACATAATGACAACCTTTATTAATACCCTTATACACACAATGTCACTTACACATATACCGTACATTATTAATGCCCTTATACACATAATGACACACATAGTGCCCCCTACACATTTGCTGCACATTATTAGTGCCCCTATACACATAATGACACACATACAGTAGTACCCTGTTACACATATGCCGCACATTATTAATGCTCTTATACACATAATGACACACATAGTGCCCCTTACACATATGTTGCACATTATTAATGCATTTTTACATGACACACATAATGTTCCTTACACATATTCTGAACACTACTGCACAACCAACCCACTCACATGCACACAGCACTCACACTGCCACTAACACTGTGATCTCTGCCTCTGCTTGGATACAGATGTGTCCTCATAAATCTTGCCTCAATGCTAATGTCAGGCACCTTTTTTTATGAAAATGCATCTTATTTGCATTGCTATGTGGCAAGGATGCACAAGCAGCTTCTGCTGATTAAAATGATATTCAGCATGGCTATATACTGTGTGAGACTGTGGCTGTATCTGCATATGAAATGCTACACACAGAATATAGGCATGCCACATATCATTTTAATCAGCAGAAGCTACTGATGCCCCTAGGCATATCAAATGCCCTAGGCAATTGCCTAGTTTGCCTATACCTATGGCCGGCTCTGCATCTGCCCCACTGTGTGGTTCTGTAGAACTCTTCCTAAATTGAAGTGAAGATATCAACATATTCATTATGTCCGTTATTGTCCACGACAAAGTAAATCCATGTAGATCAAACAGGTACATTTGTGTACAAGTCATCTCAGCTTCTATTTAGTAAACATGGAAATAGTCTGAGCCCTGATCACTGGGAAATGTTTGTATTGTTTCAACTCTAATGTATTGATCCCAACTATTGTTTACCTCACCACATCACCAGATATGAAGTGTGTGGACTGCATTCTTTATTTGTGAATAACTTAGATGTGCCTTGTTCAAAAGTTCTTGTATAGACCGGTATCCTATTAGCAGCGGTAATTTACCACCGCTAATAGGTTCGCTGGGGGCTATCCAATTACCTGTAAATGAGCACTTATTGTGGATTATACATCGGGTGCCTCAGGCAATAAGCAGCCACTGGAGCTGTAATAACACATGGTCTTGGGAGCTTACCCAGGATCCCATGTGTTATCGCACAATCGCAAGTCCGATTTTGGCCAATAAAAACGGCCTATAATTGGATGGCGCGATAATGACCATAAGTCAAAAATCGCATCAGGACAGTTTTTCTAAGCTGGAAAACGATCGTACCTAATAGGATACCCCCTTAATAGTACCAGGCAAATAGTCTGCAGACAGTATATCTAAAAAGTTAGACCCTTAGGACTGTATTCATGTAGCGATATACTGTATACTGTAGTAATGTTTTGTAGACATTCAGAAAACATTACCTGCTTGGCGATGTCCTCCAATAAACGGTCCTTCTGCGATCCCAGCAAGCAGTGTGAAGACTGACATATCTGGAGTCTGATAAGTCTTCTTCACACTGGACAAGTGCCTGCAGTGCTCTGCGCTCCAGCGTCTGCCTCACAGGACAGATGCTGGACTCAACCGGCTGAGCAATAGAACTTCACTGCTCCTGCGCCATTAACTTCAGCTCATTTCCCATTCTCCAGGTGGCAAAATGATATTGAGATGCAAAAGGAAATAAGAAGTTTTGGTTCTTCCCTACATTTCTCGCCCCATAATAGTGTATTGGGAAGTGATTGTAACACTAATCAGGGCACCGCTGTAGAAATCTTAAGGTGACCACACAAAGAACGATGTGTACTCCAGGGACAGATCACGAGTGACAGGACCCAGCATTTGGAGGAGGGGGGGGAAGGGGGCAAGTATGCAACGACGAACAATGGCGGTGGGGCCACCTCTTCAGATCCTTCTGCATGTTGAATAGATCTGAGGAGGCGATGAACCACCCGCGGGTGGGCGCATCGTGTCTTTAACATACACACAAAGACCGTTTTTAAATTATGTGTCATTCCTATCGGTCGGAAATGCTCACTTCATTTCAAAAATCTTACCATGTGTGTGCACTTTTAAGGCCCATACACACTTGACGATAAAATGAGCGACGTCGTTCATTCAGCCCTCATCAACGACGTCGCTCATTATATCGTCAAGTGTGTATGCATCCGACGACCACCGATGCGCGGCCCCGCGGGACGTTAACGACCCTCGCTTATCTGTGGAGCATGTATGCTCAATTTCCACTATGGTCGTTACCGACCAGAGACGTCGTTGAATGTGTATGGTGTGAACGACCAACGACCAAGCCACTGTTCACGAGCCCTGTTCCCAGCTCATTATTTTAATAAACTGTTCAGCTTGGATGCTTCAACGATGAATGGTCTTTGGTCTTTGGTCTTTGGTCGTTGGTAATGTGTATGCTCATGTAATTTGCTCAGCTGTTCAAGGGAAGTTCAAGGGAAGTCGTTAACGACGGTCGTTAACGACGTGTGCATCGTCAAGTGTGTATGGGCCTTTAGACTTCTCCACATGCATCGTTGCATCGTTTCCTGAATACGATGAAGCAGTGACAAGCCCTGTTGTCTGATGAAAAGGCCTGTTGTATGAAGCTCTTCGTGAAACAAGGCTTTTTACTACTAGATGAATAGACCCCTTAGTGCACCGGTTTATTGTAAACTATGTTTTTTAATTCTCTGTGATTAGAAACCATACCTACGTATTTGCTTCCATATGTGTAAAATAGTAAGAAAGCAGGCTCTATTTTTCCATTAATGTCTTGCTATAACATACCGATCTGTCTCTTGCCGTCCTGCTGCCTGGTACTAATTCAGGAAATGGCATCAGGAAGATTATGTTAGCTGTAATTATATCAGTCAGTAATAAGAGTATATAAAGAGGGATTCCACGTTTTCATAAATGTCCCATATAAACTGGAATGTTGCGTTTGCTTTTTGCCAAATAAAATGAATCGCTATTACCCAGTGGTGCTGTCTTTTCTTCTGTTTGGGATTATACCTGTTGCTTAACTTAGAAACATAGAATAGAAACATAGAATTTGACGGCAGATAAGAACCACTTGGCCCATCTAGTCTGCCCCTTTTTTATTTTATCCTTTAGGCAATCTCAACCCTTTTTTAACCTCGATTCTTTGTAAGGATATTCATATGCCTGTCCCAAGCATGTTTAAATTGCCCTACAGTCTTAGCCTCTACCACCTCTGATGGGAGGCTATTCCACTTATCCACTACCCTTTCTGTGAAGTAATTTTTCCTTAAATTTCCCCTGAACCTCCCCCCCTCCAGTCTCAATGTATGCCCTCGAGTTCTAATACTTCATTACCATCAGTCTAAAATGCCTGTCCATCTGCACACCTCTCTAGGCTTGTACACTGCTCTCTGATTAATTTATAGTAACATGCCTTTAGGGGCTTTTCATGCCGTAGTAGTAATGACCTTAGCTATATAAAGCACAGTGTCTGAGTAACAGGCTACTTTGTGCTACTTCAGTCTTCTGTGTCTGTAATTAGTACTGGTGCCATTCGGACTAGCCTAACTGACCTTGCTACATTTACTGACTATAATACTGTGGTATCTGCCCTGAAACATGGCATTTCCTGACTATGCATTGTGTTGCACGACTGACTCCTTTATATTGTCAGCTACTAACTAGTGGAGTATATCTCAAGCATAACCTGAAGGCAACCCTCAGGTAATCCCATTACCAATCTGCAAGTGTCCCTTGTGAATGCAGGCATACGTACAGTACAAATGAACAAGGGCATGATGCTACTAGCAGCAAAGTGGGTGAACCTTTGGTTTCTGTTTCTCTTGCTGAAGCTTGTTCCATTGTCATAGAATTTTATTGACTGTATATGACATACAGTATAATCATACCTCCCAACTTGACCCTCTCCAGGAGGGACACAATGCTCTGCTCCTGGACTTTTCCCTTTCTCTATAATTGCCGGCACCTGTGTTGAACAGGTTAATGAGAAAGGTGTTTTAGCACAGGCAATGGCAATCACAAATTAAAAGGGAAGTCCAGGAGAAGAGCATTCTGTCCCTCCTGGAGAGGGTCATGTTGGGAGGTATGTATAATTCTGATTTTGTGTATTTAGTATATTTGTTTAAAGTTCTATGTGTCGTCATTTAGAATCATCCTCATCTGCATCCTTAACCTAATGTTGCAATGGAGTTGTGAATCTTTCAAATATATTATTTTCATTTTCCAGGACACAGTAATGTAAACTGTCATAACAAAGGTTTAAGAGTTGTAATGTGTATTTGTCATGCTTTCCCTTTGTTTTCTATAAGAGGAGCATATTTATCAGTTTATGAGGTTTTAGACCCAAGAATTTAAATTTGTTATGACCACTATTCATGGCAGTAATACAGTAAATACAGGGTGACCATAATATCCCTTTAATCTGGGACACCTATGATTTACACAGTTTCTGCAGCTGGCTAAAACCAGGTGAAATTCAGGCTAGACTTTAGCCAGCCACGGAACCTGTGTAAATCATAGGTGTCCCAGATTAAAGTGATATTATGGTCACCCTATACCCCCCTTGAAAGCATCAATATACACCCGCAGGGACACATCAGCAGTCTCTCCAGGAGGGACAGAATGCTCTGCTCCAGGACTTCCCTTTTAATCTATAAATTGCCATCACCTGTGCTGAAACACCTGTTTTATCCATTAACCTGTTCAACACAGGTGTCGGCAATCATAAATTAAGAGAAAAGTCCAGAAGCAGAGCATTTTGTCCCTCCTGGAGAGGGTCATGTTGGTAGGTATGAATGCGTGGTGGGCATTGTCAGCGAGGGTTCCAGAAGAAAGCTCTTTTAGTAATTTTTTGTGAAATGTAACCCACAGGCAACAATGGTTTAACTTAATCTTTAGCGCTTGGTAAATATGTCACCCCTGTCTGTCTACCCTTCCCCTTCAGAATGAAAGCTTGTGAGGGCCCTTTCCACTCTTGTACCATACTTGCCTACTTTTGGAAAGCAGTTTCAGGGAGATTCTGGGGGTCATTCCAACCTGTTCGCACGCAGCGGTTCTTTGCTGCGGAGCAAACTGGTCGGAACTGCGCATTCGTGGCGCCCGCAATGTGCACGCACATCGTTGCCCAGCGACAGCAACCACCAGAAGAGAGAAGAAAGTGATCGCTAGCGCGATTGCAAGAAGATTGACAGCGGGGTGGTGTTCCGGGGCGGATAGTCAACGTTTTCTGGGCGTGGAGATCCAAACGCAGGCGTGTCCAGGCGTTTGGAGGGCAGATGTCTGATGTCAATCCCGGGACCTTTGTCGCTGGATCTGTCACACAGGGTAAGTAAGTCTGACCCTGGTCTTGTTTTACAGGAAACTTTTTTAGCATAGCAGGGCTACACAAGCCCTGCTATACTAAAATACACTCCCTTATAGGTGGCGTCAAGTTGATCGCACGAGCAGCAAAAAGTTGCTACGTGCGATCAACTCGGAATGAGGGCCTCTATACGGTCTGAGAGTTCGCACAGCCCGCCGCAGAGGGGGCTGTGCCTAAAGCGTGGGTACGGCTCCACCTATAGGCGTGTCTATTGCCACTCACCCTTCCTGTGCAGCCTAACTCTCCCTCCCACGCAGCCTAAACTTAACCTTTCACACCCACAGCATAATGCTAACCTGCCCCCTGTCCGCAGCCTGTCCTTACCTCTTCCGCCCCTCCCGCCACTTCAGTTGGTCCTTTGGAGTCCAAGGAGCAGTGGCCTCACCTGTACTGACACCCACTGCCACCACGGCAGTTCCTAGGTGTTTTATTGAGTGCGGACAGTGGCTGTTGCATGTGACAGGTAGGAATCCCTCTGATGCAGATGGAGCGGCGGGCAGGCCTTTTGTAACTCCATCTGGTTGCAAAAGGCCTCATCAGAGTGTGGGTCAGGATCATAAACAGTAAAAAAGAAAATTGGTAAACTGGTAAACCATACAATAAATCAACAAAATCATATAAAATGTCAGAATAAGGTGTTTCACTATGTGCTCTAGTAATATGTTCTAATTAGCAATGTTTCCTTTAGCAGTCCACATGCAGAACCAGTGTATCATCCAAACAAATGCTTATTTACAGTAGGCACCTGCTTTTAAGTCTCCAGACTGGTTGTAGTGTGTCTGAAACTTGGGTGTCTGCAGTTTTGTGGGCTGTAGTGAAACACTCCTCCGTACTTCACTGAGAAGAACTATGGTCAGTGCAGGGTTAACCGGGGGAGGGTGTCTGCAGGCAGCGCTGTCTGGAGCCGAGTGTCAGGCTTCTGTGCTCAGGCTGTTCCCGTGTGATGTCTGCTGCACTGCTCCTCCCCCACTCATGCGTAGAAGCACAGTCACTCACCTTGGAGGACCTGGCACTCTTTCTCCAGCTTCTCCGACGAGCTCCCAGCAGCCTCACTCTCCCTGCGACAGGTCACTTCCCACCTCACTCCCCCTCCTGACTGCCAGCGGCTTTCAAATGTGCTGGGAGTACCAGGGAAGGATCCGTGGCTGCCGCTGCCAATGCCCCCACAATGCACCACTAGTATGCTCTGCGCAGTGCAGCTACGCTACGCCCCTAACGCATCCGGATTGGCGCACGTGCACTCCGGATTTCACGCGGGGCTGAGAGAATCCGGGGTATTGGTTAGGCTTTCCGGGGGAGCGTGAGACTGGCCGGCGGAACGGGAGACTCCCGCAGAATGCGGGAGTGTCGGTAAGTATGTCTTGTACTTTTCGCTTAAACTATCTTCTACTCCATACTCCCTACAACGGCACCTAATCCTCGGACCCTGATGCTTACTGTATTTCAGTGTCATGTCCCCTGATGCAGAAATGTTTATACTTTAAACTATGTACTTGTCCTACATTGTCTGCTCATTTGTTTATGCACTTTGTTAGGCGCTGAAGAACCCTTATTGGCGCTATATAAGTAAACGATAATGATAAACAATAATAAAGGCCCCAGGATGCATTACAGTAAACATGGAACTCAAGAATTAAGTGCATGGAAAAGGCTAACTAATACCTGGGGCGGGATGTAATGAAGCCAGCGTTCAGCAGCCGTGTGGGATGCAGGCCAAACTTGGACTTTTTATTTTTAATGGGGCAATCGTGTATAAGGCTAGACCATGCTTTGTAAATGATAAGCCCTGTTAAAAAAACATACAAGTTTGGCGGGCATCCCTTACAGCCGCCAAACTCTGACTTCATTACATTCTGGCCTTAAAGTTAGAATTTAGCATGAGAGAGTGTTAGCATGGATGGCACAGAGGTTAGCTTTGCTGCTTCATAGCACAGGGCCTTGGATACAATTCTAACCAGGACACTACCTGCATGGAGTTTGTATGTTCTCTCATTGGTTGTGTGGGTTTCCTATGTGTACTCTGGTTTCTTCCCACAATACAAAAGCATACTGGTAGGTTAACCCTACTGTGTATGTATGTACTGGAAGGGACAGAGCCGGCCCTAACCAATATGATGCCCTAGGCAAGATTTTGTCTGGTGCCCCCTAGCACCACCGCTGGTTCCACCTCTGACCTTGCACCTCTTTCCCAGCACCATCACCCCTCACCCATAGCAGTCCTTATTTTGGTGTATGTACCCCCTATATTTTAAATAGGAACAGTTTGCACATTTGGCGCAAAGCCCAACAAGGGATGTGTTTTTGCTGGCAAGGGTCATGGCCACACAATAGTAACCCCAATTCCAATTACGCCACACAGTAGTGCAACTTTATCCACATTTTATCATGCGATAGTGTCCATAATTCATATTACATCCCACAGTAGTATCACTTTACCTTATAAACGTTACTCCTCACAGTAGAGCCCCTTATTCACATTACATCACACTGAATTGCTCCTTATTCACATTACACCACACCCTATTGCTCTTTATTCACATTAGACGACACAGTAGTGCCCTTTCTATATGCAACGCCACATAGTAGAGCACCTTATACACATAATGCCACACATTACTAATGCATTTATACACAATTCCACACAATAATGCCCCTTACACATATGAGACACATTAATGTCCTTATAAACTTCATGCGCCTTACACATTATGACAACCTTTATTAATGCCCTTTTACACATAATGTACCTTACACATATGCCGCACATTATTAATGCCCTTATACACATAATGACACACATAGTGCCCCTTTACACATATGTTGCACATTATTAATGCATTTTTACATGACACACATAATGCTCCTTATACATATTTCGAACACTACTGCACAACCAACCCACTCACATGTACACAGCACTCACACTGCCACTAACACTGTGACCTTTGCCTCTGCTTGGATACAGATGTGTCCTCATAAATCTTGCATCAATGCTAATGTCGGGCACCCTTTTTTTTATGAAAATGCATCTTATTTGCATTACTATGTGGCTAGGATGCACAAGCAGCTTCTGCTGATAAAACTGATATGCAGCATGCCTATACTGTGTGAGACTGTGGCTATATCTGCATATGAAATGCTACACACAGAATATAGGCATGTCGCATATCATTTTAATCAGCAGAATCTGCTGATGCCCCTAGGCATATCAAATGCCCTAGGCAATTGCCTAGTTTGACTATGCCTATGGCCGGCTCTGGGAAGGGAATATGGATTATTAGATCCACCAGGGCAGGGCCTGATGTGACTGTAAAACACTGCATAATATGTATGCACTGTATAAACAACTGTAGTAATACTTTTACATGGTTATAGCAAGTTCATTTTAAAAGCTACAGTACTGTACATTTTCAAGTTGCCTACTAACTCTAGGAAAAGATAAATTATTGTGTGCATCATATACTAATTCTAGCTAAAATGAGCTCTGTTCAGTGTGGGAAGTGTAAGTACATATTTTTGTATGCATTAGCTTTTCATGTTTTATATAGATGGCATATATCCCTCTTACTATTCCGTGCATTTTACTCCTCTTACAGAAGTTTCACAATGTATTACAATAACCATACCTTCCAATATGACCCTCTCCAGGAGGAACAGAATGCTCTGCTTCTGGACTTTTCTCTTAATGTGTGATTGCCGGCACCTATGTTGAACAGGTTAATAAATAAGAAAGGTGTTTCAGCACAGGTGATGGCAATCAAAAATTAAGAGGGAAGTCCAGGAGCAGAGCATTCTGTACCTCCTGGAGAGGGTCATGTTGGGAGGTAAGCAATAACCATGCACCATTGTTAGCAGGGAAGGAACATTGGGGGTCATTCCGAGTTGTTCGCTCGTAAAAAATGTTCCCGCAACGGAGCGATTAGACGCTAATGCGCATGCGCAATGTCCGCAGAGCGACTGCGCCAAGTAAATTTGCTATGCAGTTAGGTATTTTACTCACGGCATTACGAGGTTTTTTCTTCGTTCTGGTATTCGTAATGTGATTGACAGGAAGTGGGTGTTTCTGGGCGGAAACAGGCCGTTTTATGGGAGTGTTTGAAAAAAACGCTACAGTTTCTGGGAAAAACGCGGGAGTGGCTGGAGAAACGGAGGAGTGTCTGAGCGAACGCAGGGTATGTTTGTGACGTCAAACCAGGAACGACAAGCACTGAACTGATCGCACTGGAAGAGTAAGTCTCGAGCTACTCAGAAACTGCACAGAGAAGTCTTTTCGCAATATTGCGAATCTTTCGTTCGCAATTTTGATAAGCTAAGATTCACTCCCAGTAGGCGGCGGCTTAGCGTGTGCAATGCTGCTAAAAGCAGCTTGCGAGCGAACAACTCGGAATGAGGGCCATTGCATTGCCAGGCAGCAGAGTAAAACTTGGGAAAGGCATGGTAACACAGTTCCAGCCTTTGGTGAGCAGTGTGGGGTCTCAGTAGGGAGATAAGGCATCACCAGCCCCATAGTGACTGTATCCCTATAGCGCTTGCAATGACAAGAGTTCCAACACCAATTGTTAAGATTCAGAGAAAACTCTGATCTAAATATTAAAACAAATCTTGCAAAATACATGTGCAGTAGTGCACTAACAACTACTAAGCTGTGCTCTATCTGTAGCTTATTATAGAGAAATACCTTTCATTGTTATAAAATGTGTCAGTGGCTCCTCAGTACATCATATTTATGTATTTATTTATTTATTTATTTATTTATTATTAACTAGTTATTTATATAGAGCACACAAATTCCA
Source organism: Pseudophryne corroboree (assembly GCF_028390025.1). Taxonomy (NCBI): domain Eukaryota; kingdom Metazoa; phylum Chordata; class Amphibia; order Anura; family Myobatrachidae; genus Pseudophryne; species Pseudophryne corroboree. The sequence goes on from NC_086449.1 coordinate 281,604,320, forward strand.
CAGTGCTGTATAGAGTATATTTGTCCATTCACATTAGTCCCTGCCCAAGTGGAGTTTACAATCTATATTTCCTATCACACATACATGTACACTAGGGTTGTTAGTTTTTTTTTTTTTTTATTAACCTACCAGTATATTTTTGGAGTGTGTGAGGAAACCGAAGACCCCACAGGAAACCCATGTAAGCATGGGGCGAATATACAAACTCCACACACAGCCATGATGGGAATTGAACCCATGACCTCTGTGCTGTCATGCAATAATGCTAAAGAGCCCTACACACTGGTTAATACCAGTGAAAGATATGAACGATCTCATTCATTAATGAACGAGAGACCGTTCATATCTTTCAGTGTGTAGGCACCAGCGATGAACGATGCGTGGCCCCACGCTCGTTCATTGCTGGTGCCGGCTCGTTTAATCATGCAGGCCAATATGGACAATATCGTTCATATTAGCATGCACTGCTATGTAGCCGGGTGACGGGAGGAGTGAAGAAACTTCACTCCCCCCATCACTGCCCCCCTGCCGCCGGGTCGCCCGTCGGCCATATCCCCCGTCATTTGCTGCTCGGCGGCAGATCACCAAATGTGTAGGGGCCTTAACCATTACACCATCTGTACTGTACTATTTATGTCCATATCCCTGACTGTTGTCCATTTAGCACACTAACTATGAACTATGGTAAGAGCACTGTAATGCAACACAATTTACTGCCACCACCGTGAATTATTAAAGGGGTCATATATGCACCTCCCAGCAGAATGTAGCCACAATGAGCGTGGATACATCTGTATATGAATCAACTATCAAATACTACTTAATAGTTTATTTATTTAAAGAAATGGTAAAATGCATAGTTAGAAAGAATGTTACCAAGGCAGCGGTTACAAAAAATACATACAACACTGTTCAACAGTTTTAGGCAGGTGTGGAAAAAATGCTGCAAAGTAAAAATACTTTCAAAATAGAAATGTTAATAGTTTATTTTTATCAATTAACAAAATGCAGGCCTCAGTATTAACATACGCAGATTCTGACAAACCATTCCTGCTCTATATCTATGGAAGCCACAAGGGGCTGGGGGCCATGCTTTCCCAAATCTAGGAAGGCCAGGAGAGAGTAATTGCACATGGAAGCTGGGGCCTCTGGGAATTGGAGTGAAACTTCAAAAGCTATAGCTTCTTTAAGCTGCAATTGCTGGCCCTGGTGTGGGTTGTAATAGAGACGTTTCCTGAGTACTTGACTGCAGCCAAGTTGGATGTCGTCAATGATAATAGCCCCCTGGCGCACCTAGACACTGGCTTTCCACCTGCGAGAGAAATCAACTAAGGAAGGTAGGCCAGGGAGAGTGATACCAATGGGATCGACTGGCCGTCCAGGAATGTGTGTTGTATCTGCACGTCTATCTGGAACAAAAACTGACTGTGTGTCAAGTCATTATCCTGGATGGTGTGGACAGAGCCTTGGTGGTGGAATCCCACAAGGAGTGAGCCCACTTGGTGGTGGCGAAGACACTTCAGTGGATCCACCGACAGTACTACCTCCCAGGCCTACAAGAGTTGGTAATTGATGTGCAGAGCATGCGAGAGGTGAGGGGTTACCAAACTCATGGAACACAGGGCCCCGGGGCAGACCATCAGGACAACAAGACCCCTGGAACTTCTGATGATGGACTACATCAGTTTGGGGCTATCAGTACGCCTTGGTTATAACTTCACCAAGTTCACCACTCCGTTCCCCACAAGGGACCAGACCACCGAGATAGCAGCCAAGCCCATTGTAGAACACTTCATCAGGAGGTATGGATGTCCAGAATGGATCCATTCTGACAAGGGAGCATACTTCCAGGACTAAGTGATGGAACAACTCTGCCAAACCAACGGTATACAAAAATCTCAGCCAACACCTTATCACCCTCAAGGAATAGGGGTATGTGAACAATTTAAATGTTGAGAACCATAGAAGTAAAAAAAATTTTAAAAAAAGAGGCGCTGGCTAGACTTCATCCACAAATTGGTGTGGGTGTATAACAACTGAGTACAATGGACCACAGGCATCACGCCCTACTTTATGCTGTTCGGACAGCCCAGAAAGGAGCTGCAGGACCTTGACCTGTTCCTTCACCTGGAGGAATACCAGTGGACCCAAAGGGGGTGGATCGAGGAACAGAGACGTCGCTTGATAGCAGCTGGAGAGGTGGCAATGAAGAACATAGGCCCATAAACCACCTCCAACCTGGATGGGTTCTGGGTGGGCCATTATCGGATGGGCAACACGTCTATGGCCCTGCTCGCAATCTTACAATCTGATAAACAAGGATAGGTGTTATTCATTGCATAATGTTCCACCAGATTGCAAAGGTTCTTGGTGGGCTGTGTGATATGGTCACACAGCAATGTTAGCCTGGAGTCAGGAGGATGGGAAAGTGAAGAAATAGAAAACATGCGAGGATGTGTGTGGACTGTACAGTGGGGAGGCAATTGGATAGGAAAGTTTATGAAGGTTATGTGGTCAGTTCCGGAATTTAATAGGCTTGCCTGAAGAGGTGAGTTTTCAGGGAAAGCTTGAAGGTTTGGAGACTAGAGGAGAGTCTTACTGTGTGTGCAAGGACAATCCACAAAGTGGGTGCAGCCCGAAGAATGTCCTATAATCGTGAATGGGAGCGAATAATGAGTGTGGATGAGAGATGTAGAGCTTGGGGTCAGGTTGGAGATATTTTGAGTTAAGTGAAGAGATGTACGTTGGTGTATAGTGTTCACACAGAGTGATCTGATGCAACAGCAGATCCCAAAAGCTTTCAAATGGTGTCTATTTACAAAAGACGCCCCCTGCAGCAAAAACATATTATTGCACAGCAGTTGCTTCCAAAGACTAAGCATTCTGCATACACCTCTAAAACAGGTCCTATATAATTCAGGCAGCTGTGGAGTCTGTAAATTACTGCATCACAGCAATGAGGTCATGGGTTTGATTCCCACCATGGCCCTAACTGTGTGGAGTTTGCATATTCTCCCCGTACTTGCGTGGATTTTCTTCGGATACTACGGTTTCCTCCCACAATCAACAAATATACTGGTAAGTTAATTGGCTCTCAACAAAATGAACCCTAGTGTGAATGTGTGTACATGTGGTATGGAACATAGGCCCTCATTCCGAGTTGTTCGCTCAGTATTTTTCATCGCATCGCAGTGAAAATCCGCTTAGTACGCATGCGCAATGTTCGCACTGCGACTGCGCCAAGTAACTTTACTATGATGAAAGTATTTTTACTCATGGCTTTTTCTTCGCTCCGGCGATCGTAATGTGATTGACAGGAAATGGGTGTTACTGGGCGGAAACACGGCGTTTCAGGGGCGTGTGGCTGAAAACGCTACCGTTTCCGGAAAAAACGCAGGAGTGGCCGGAGAAACGGTGGGAGTGCCTGGGCGAACGCTGGGTGTGTTTGTGACGTCAACCAGGAACGACAAGCACTGAAATGATCGCACAGGCAGAGTAAGTCTGGAGCTACTCTGAAACTGCTAAGTAGTTAGTAATCGCATTATTGCGAATACATCGGTCGCAATTTTAAGAAGCTAAGATTCACTCCCAGTAGGCGGCGGCTTAGCGTGTGTAACTCTGCTAAATTCGCCTTGCGACCGATCAACTCGGAATGAGGGCCATAGACTGTAAGCTCCACTGGGGCAGGGACTGATGTGAAAGGTCAAAAATTCTCTGTAAAGTGCTGTGAAATATGTGTGCTCTATATAAATAACTGGTAATAATAAAATAAATATGATCTGTTTGCGGAGCTGTGCTCCATTTGGTTTATGGCCACTGACTATACAGTACATTTCTCTGCCCAGCCACTTATGTGTGCACCTCCCCAGGGGCACTATTTACTTTGTACTGGGACCCACACATTTTGATGGCAGTGCAGCAGTTTAGGCATCCCCTAAACCAAGGTCTTAAAGTGGTCCCCCACCATCTACCCCCCCCCCCCCCGCCCCATTAGGAGGAGCCAGGGCTGGTGGTAGTGTGTTCTGCATCCCCCCATCAAACTATAACTTTGTGCCCTACCTCCCACACTTTATAAAGTAACAATGAGTACCGAAGGCACACACCACAAAAAAAGGGTGTGTGGTCTCACAAGGAAGGGACGTGGACACACAATAGTACCCCTAATTCAGTTACACCACACAGTAGTACCCCTTAAACACATAATACCCACAGTAGTAGTGCCCTTTACACATAAACAATACGTCTGTCGGTAATTGACAAAGTCTATGATATATAATAGTAAGGCCTAGCACCCAGAGCCACTCTGTTTACAGGGCTCAGGATATTGCCTGTCTACTTGGGGCTCAGTCAAAAATATTACATAAAAAGAACATACAAACTACACACATTATGAGTCGCTATACTTGCAAATACGTGCAGCGAGCATAGCAAAATATGGTAACACACGCATTTACACGGACATGCCACAGAGATGGATTTGACACTTATTTCATACAGTACATAATTATAATAATATCAAGCGCCAGACATCATGATGATTTAAAATTATATAATGAAGTAATGTCATGTATGTGTATTATTTGAATGAAGCCAGATACACCTGTCATATTTACTATTAAAGCAACCAGATTAATGTGTAGATTCATTTGATACTTGTTATTAAGTTGTAGGACATTGCAACAAATAGTTATGATTAAATGTATGAAAGGTAAAATCACTTTTATTAGAACAATAGATATTCCAAACAGGTAGTGGACAGGAAGCTCAGGCCAGCCCCTTTGGATGTCTTCAAGGCTGAACCTGTGGAGCATATACAAATAGACTAGTGACTCATCATGAATGAGAAAGTCCCCTCCCCCAAAAACTAGATAACACATTGCTGATCACACAGGAGGCAGTTGCTGTTTTGTCTCAGAGGATGATGGAGTTGCTTCTAGAACAGTTCCTGCATGATTTTACAGAGAGAGAGAAAGAGTGATATGGAGAGACGAATTTATACGAGAAAGATAATGGTATTGTATGCTGGCCTGTAACTATGTATTAACTGCTTACTGTATAAATTGTAATCATGTAATTATGTGTATACTGTACATTGGGATATATTGAATACATATCCTTTTAATAACAAATATATACATCAATGAGCTTTGGAACTCAGATAATGTGTGGGTGTATTGTTTTCTCTTATGGGATGCAGTGTTTTGCTATGTATAGCGCACATTCATGGCACATGGTAATAAGAGGTGCAGGCGTTTACAATATATATTAGAGCGGGCATTTTAAATATTTGTTAGAAAGCAATTTCGCATTCACAGATGAGGGCTCTTACGGGATATCATGGTCTTAATGATGCACTGTACATTATAAATGCGACGCTGTGGTCGATCAGCTTGTGGTGGATGCATCGTAAAGCTGAGAAAATCATATCCGTGTGTATTGTTGTGATATCAGTAAGCCAATTATATGAAATTTCAAGGAACAATGCATTTCTCATAATATTTAAAATGCTAAAATGTATTTTTATTGTTGCAAAACAAAGTTCAAATAAGTCATATTGTGTTCGATTCAGATTGGATTGTTTATCTGTTAAGTAGGTTTAAAAGTACATTTAAAAGTTGCTGCATAGCCTTGATATAGTTGTTTTTTTTTAACTCAGGCCTAAAATAACTTCTGGTGCTTGTTTAATGTGTGATTTCTTTGTGACAAAGGACGCCGCATGGTCTGTCCTCCATTTTGGACTAACCACATGGCCTGTCCACCATTTTGTGTAAACCTCATGGATGTGGAAGGGGGAGGAGCAGTGGCCATTTTAGGAAGGTCATTTTCTAAATAGCTGATTTTCAGTCTGCTCAGAACAATCAGTTTCCTTGGTCACATCAAGCACCATTTATGAGTTACCAATGCATTTATTTAATCCATGCCATAGTCAATTACAAATAGTTTCAATTGGGCCTAGTGAGAGTAAATGGTGAGATAAATGCTTGGCTTGGTGTAAGAAATTGCACACAAAAAAGAAAAGAAAAAAATACTTTTTTTTTCTTCTTCTTTCCCAGGATTTAGTTAACTCTCTGTTTGCTATAAGATAGGCACTGAAATGCTAATTAACTAATTTAACCACTAGTACAGGAAAGCAAATAGCTTTGATATGCAAATAAGAGGTAAGGTGTCTCATAGGAGACCAGTGAATGGTACATATTTATAATATTATTATAATTATGTGTATATTTATATCAGTGTATGTTCTGCAAGATAGCTATCCAATCTGAATCATATCATTTAAAGTATAGATTATTGCAGTCATTATAGATCTGTGTGAAATCGTATACATTTGTTGCTATATAGGTAAATTTGAAATAACAGTATTTTAAGGAAGTAAGTGTAAAGAAACAAACGCAGGTCTGCATAAAATTTTATACAGAACAAGCTGTGTCTAGTGGGCAATAGTAATTAGTATTGTTCACATTTATAGAGCTGTGTGATTTGTTTTATTGCGGACGCAGGGTTTTGTACACGTGTCTCGGACAAAGTACAGGACTGCACACGCAGCATAAGAGACACGCACGGTCGCGTGTTTACGCAAAGTGCGTAAGAGTGCGGGCGCTAAGTACAAATTACACAATAGTGTTGTTTAGTTCAAAGGTGGGACAGTAGCCAGGCTACAAGAGCACAAAACTACCCGGTTTCTAAAGCAGATTAGTATAAAACTTTTGTTTAAACTGTATTGCCTCTGGGGGTAAAGCTGCCAATCTGAATGAATTAAAATTTTCTGTACAGAAAAACAAAGTGTATTTGAGTGAGCGAACGTAGGAGTGAGTGGATTTGAACCCCGAAATTCGGGATCCCGTAGTTCGGTACACCAAGTGAGTGGAGGCTTGGTGGCGTGAGGCGGCTGACTCACGCTCGTATAGGATTTGGAATACGTAAGTCGTGAAGAGACTTACACAGGAGCATGGTAGGGAATTGTGAATTGTGAACTGTGTGACCCATGTAGTTTTTTTAATACGCTCCGGCTGAGGTTTCGCAGCTTGTGATTCGATTCCAGTGGTCGTACGGCGGATAGGTAACAAGTACCTATATGCTGTGCGAATGGACCGCGCGTCTGTGGGTGCAATATATAGCGCCACTTGATACCCCTTTTACGAGCTTTTGCGTAAAATCGCGGTATCATTAGCGCTGTATACAGCATACACAAGCGTGATTTGTGTATAAAAAGTGCATAGGGAGTTTTCGCTGTTCTCTCTCAGGAAAATCTCAGACAGATACTTTACTGGAAAGGGTAAGTTATTCCTAAAAACGTCCAGTAAATATAGGCCAATAGGGGCCCTAAGTTGGGTACATTGCCTTCGCTATCAACAGTGTATGTGTCAGATTGTGTTTGGTCTGTGTCCCCGGAGGGGGCGCTAGTGGGTCAGTGGAGGTAGGAGGAAAGAGACGAGGAGGTTGTAACACGTTCTTGCGCATGAGCGCAATGGTATTTATTCAGCAGAAAGTATAACAGAAATGCAGCAGAAATAATAACAGATGAAAAGTCAATACTTGAAATGATAACAAAAGTCTATGGCAATGGGTGATGGATGAATTGAGAAATCATATCCAGAATATAAACAACGGAATGAAAGTCAATGGAATGATTCCGGTGTGGGAACCAGAGCAGGGTTTAAAACAGAGAACTAAGGCAGATGAAGTATTGCAAACCTGAGCATTAGCAGGAGACCAACTCACAGTGCAGGTGATCAGGCACTGGCAGCAGCAAGCTGTGTCACAGGTGGAGGAATGGACACACCTGGAGTTTAGTCTTCAACCGCAGGCTGAAGCACACAAGGTGGTGATTAGTGTGAAGCCCAATGCAGGTTGCTGGTATTGCTGAGCCTTGAAGTTCCACGGGAGTAAGCAGAATCACCAGGAGTATAAGTTCTAGCAGGAACTCAGGAGAGACAGGAGCTGATCCTTTCATGCAGGTTGTCAGAATGACACAAAGTCCAGGATGCCTGTGAGGTGAAACTGTAGCCTCCTATATACCCCATGGTGTGCAGGGATTGGATGGAAGAAGGAAAAGTGGGTGCGGCCACGCACCGGATTGGCCGCAGCATACTAGCTTGTTTGGAGACTGTCATGGCGGCGCCCACGCCGCGGCCTAGCGAGGACGCGGCGCGCACACGCCTGCTGGTTCAGGAGTACCCCCAGGATCCAGATGATGTCCCATGGCAGGGGCATAGGTGACAGGTGACCGCAGGGAGCCAGGACGGAGTCCGCAGCGGCGGACGGATGCCAGTCTGGTGAGACGATTCCTGACAGTACCCCCTCCTTTAGGGGTGGACACCGAACACCCACGTGGTTTGGAGGGATGAGTGCTGTGGAAAACACGGACCAACCTAGGAGCATGGACATCAGATGAATTCACCCAGCTTCTCTCCTCTGGGCCATAACCGAACCAATCGACCAGGTACTGAAGACGTCCATACCGGCAACGAGAGTCCAGAATCTTGCTGATCTCAAATTCCACGCCCCGCTGAGTTCGAACCTTGGGACCTGCTGGAAGAGTATTCTGGAAGCGGTTTAGGACTAGAGGTCTGAGGAGAGAGATGTGAAAGGCATTAGGAATACGAAGTGTAGGTGGTAACTTTAACTTGTAAGCCACTGGGTTGATGACACTCTCAATAGGGTAAGGACCAATGAAGCGTGGTGCGAACTTCATGGATGGAACCCTGAGACGAAGGTTGCGGGTTGATAACCAAACCCTGTCCCCCGGTTTCAAATGGGGAACCGCACGTCTCTTACGGTCGGCATAGACCTTGTAACGACTGGAGGCTTTCTTGAGAGAAATGTGGATTCTTTTCCAAATGGAGGAAAACTGGGTCAGAGCGGTAGTGGCAGCAGGAACATCTATGTGAGGAAGTTCTTGAAACTCAGGTACTCGGGGATGTTGCCCATAGACTGCAAAGAAGGGTGTCGTGTCTGTAGCAGTGTGGTAACGAAAGTTATGGGCAAACTCGGCCCATGGGAGCAGATTAAACCAATCATCCTGGGAGGATGTCACATATAGCCGTAGGAAAGTCTCTAGTTCCTGATTGACTCTCTCTGTCTGCCCATTCGTCTGAGGGTGGTATGAAGACGAGAATTTCAATTTTATCTGCATGGCAGAACAGAGGGCCCTCCAAAACCTAGCAACAAACTGTACCCCCCGATCAGATATTATTTCGGAGGGTAACCCGTGTAAACGGAAGATCTCCTGTAGGAAGATCTGGGCTAGTTTCGGGGCAGAAGGGAGACCTTGGAGAGGAACGAAATGAGCCATCTTGGAAAATCTATCCACTACAACCCAAATAGTGTTATGTCCCTGAGAAGGTGGAAGATCAGTAATAAAGTCCATTGATAGATGAGACCAAGGACGAGTAGGGACTGATAAGGGTTGCAACTGACCTGCTGGAGACTGACGAGAAGTCTTGTGCTGCACACATTTTGGACAGGATGCCACGAAATCCTGGATGTCCACTTTCATCTTTGGCCACCAATATGAGGCAGAAAGGAACTTGAATGTCTTCAGGACACCAGGATGACCAGTAAACTTGGATTGGTGGGCCCAAGCTAACAACTTGGGACGGAGTTCTGGGGAAACAAAAGTCTTACCCGGAGGTGGAGCTGGAGAGACTTGAGAGGTAGCGAAAACCACGGGACTCAGGATGGAATGTGGCACAGAGTCAGATGTTCCCTCTTCTGATTCCATGGACCGGGATAATGCGTCGGCTTTCACATTCTGTGAACCTGGGCGGAAATGAAGCCTGAAATTAAAACGTGAGAAAAACATAGCCCACCTAGACTGGCGGGGGTTAAGGCACTGAGCTGCTTTTAGGTATAGCAGGTTCTTATGATCCGTGAAGATGTTAAACGGATGTTTGGCCCCTTCTAGGAGATATCTCCATTCCTCGAGAGCCAATTTGATTGCCAATAACTCTTGATCTCCCACGGAGTAGTTAGCTTCTGCAGGTAGAAACTTGCGAGAGTAGAATCCACAAGGGTGGACTTTCCCATCAGATCCCTTCTGGGAGAGAACAGCTCCAACCCCAACATTAGAGGCATCTACCTCCAACTCGAACGGCCTGTTGACATCTGGCTGTGACAGCACTGGAGCAGACATAAAGGCTAGCTTGATCTTCCGGAAGGCTGCCAAGGCTTCTTCTGACCAGTTGGAATGATCTGCCCCTTTCCGAGTCAGGTTGGTAATAGGAGCGATGAGAGTGGAGAATCCTCGAATAAATTTTCTATAATAGTTGGCAAAACCCAGGAATCGCTGGATAGACTTGAGGGAGTTTGGAATGGACCAATTGGCAATGGCTTCCAATTTTGCCGGGTCCATCTGAAGATCCGATCCGGAAATTATATACCCCAGGAAGGGTATAGAGGGAACTTCGAAGGTGCATTTGGATAACTTCCCGTAGAGACGGTTCTCACGAAGACGTCGGAGAACTTCACAGACTTGTAGGCGATGAGATGGAAGGTCTTGAGAAAAGATAAGAATATCATCTAAGTAAACAACAAGGTACTTATACAGGACATCACGAAAAATCTCGTTCACGAAGTGTTGGAATACCGCTGGAGCATTACTCAACCCAAATGGCATTACCAGGTATTCATAATGGCCATCTCGAGTGTTGAAGGCTGTCTTCCACTCGTCACCACTCCGGATTCTGATGAGGTTATAGGCACCGCGGAGATCTAATTTGGTGAAGATGCGAGCCCCCTTAACTCTATCAAACAGTTCGGTAATGAGTGGTAAAGGATAACTATTCTTGACAGTAATGTCGTTGAGACCCCGATAGTCAATGCATGGACGCAGTCCTCCATCCTTCTTTTTGACAAAGAAGAAACCTGCGCCAGCGGGTGACGATGACGGACGGATGAATCCTTTCTGAAGATTCTCTTTAATGTAGTTGCTCATCGCCTCTGTTTCAGGAACAGACAAAGGATAGGTGCGCCCCCTGGGTGGCTTCTTGCCAGGAAGGAGATCAATGGGACAATCCCATTCCCTATGGGGCGGCAGGATATCAGCAGCCTTTTCGCAGAAGACGTCTGCGAAGTCTTGATAGACTGCTGGGAGACTTGGCTGTGACTTCACTTCGGTGGACTTAAGAGGACACACTTGGGCTAAGCAGGAATGATGACAGTGTGAACCCCATGAGGTAAGCTGCAACGTTGTCCAGTCGAACTGTGGGTTATGTAGCTGGAGCCAAGGCATGCCCAAGACAATCTCCTGGGTGGCTTGAGGAATGACCAGGAACTTGATAATTTCTGAATGGAGAAATCCAACTCCCAGAACCACTGGGGTAGTTTGATGTGAAATGTTCCCTTTGGTGATTCTACTACCATCCACAGCAGTAATGTAAACAGGACAAGACAGTTCACAGGTAGACAGGCAGAATTTGTTTACCGCAGCTTGGGTGATAAAATTTCCTGCAGCACCGCAGTCCACTAATGCTGACGCAGACTGGAGCCCAGCAGAAGTTTCTAGCGTCACTGGAAGAATGAGATCCTGTTGAGAAGGAGCTTGACAGAATGATCCCAACTTGACTCCTTCCATACAAGTCAGGACCTGGCGTTTCCCGAACGCATTGTGCAGGAGTTAATTTGATGACCCGCAGCAGCACAGTATAGGCAGAGCCTCTCTCGTATTCTTCTTGCCCGTTCCTCAGGAGTTAGGCGGGACCTATTTACCTGCATAGGCTCGTCAGAAGAAGAAGAAGGCTGAAACTGTACAGGAGGTATGAACCTTACTCTGCGAGACTCACTCCGAGCGCGTTCATTATTGCGTTCGCGGATGCGAGAGTCCAGCTTTATACACAGGGAGATCAAGTCAGACAGTTGAGCAGGAATGTCACGGGTTGCCAGTTCATCCTTGATCCGATCCGAAAGTCCGTGCCAGAAGGTTGCTACCAGAGCTTGGTTGTTCCATTGGACCTCTGCAGCCAACGTCTGGAACTGGATGACATATTGTCCCATGCTTCGGTTACCTTGACGAATCTGGATCAGGTCTGCCGAAGCTGATGTTGCACGACCGGGCTCGTCAAAGATCCGTCTAAAGGTTGACACGAAGTCAGAGTAGTTACTGATCAGGGGATCAGCACGTTCCCACAGGGGGGACACCCAATTCAGAGCAGATCCAGAGAGTAAGGAAATGATGTAGGCAACCTTGGACCTTGGTGTAGGAAAGTTATGTGGCAATAACTCAAACTGTATTTCGCACTGGTTTAGGAACCCGCGACATGATTTAGGACTGCCATCATATTTGCTCGGCACGGGCAGGTGCAGACGTGACACTGGAGCTGATGCAGCCGACACAGAAGAACTTACAGCACTGGCAGGTGCTGGGGTAACAGTAGGTGAGAGTACACTTGGCAGGGACTGCTGCAGTGTATCCAATCGGGAGGACATCCCTTGTAGAAAGTGAAACATCTGCTGCTGCGCAACCTCTTGACCATCCAGACGGGAGACCAGATTTTGCAAGGCCTCTGACCCCACACTCCGTCCACCATCCGAGTCCATAGTTCCTGGACTTACTGTCAGATTGTGTTTGGTCTGTGTCCCCGGAGGGGGCGCTAGTGGGTCAGTGGAGGTAGGAGGAAAGAGACGAGGAGGTTGTAACACGTTCTTGCGCATGAGCGCAATGGTATTTATTCAGCAGAAAGTATAACAGAAATGCAGCAGAAATAATAACAGATGAAAAGTCAATACTTGAAATGATAACAAAAGTCTATGGCAATGGGTGATGGATGAATTGAGAAATCATATCCAGAATATAAACAACGGAATGAAAGTCAATGGAATGATTCCGGTGTGGGAACCAGAGCAGGGTTTAAAACAGAGAACTAAGGCAGATGAAGTATTGCAAACCTGAGCATTAGCAGGAGACCAACTCACAGTGCAGGTGATCAGGCACTGGCAGCAGCAAGCTGTGTCACAGGTGGAGGAATGGACACACCTGGAGTTTAGTCTTCAACCGCAGGCTGAAGCACACAAGGTGGTGATTAGTGTGAAGCCCAATGCAGGTTGCTGGTATTGCTGAGCCTTGAAGTTCCACGGGAGTAAGCAGAATCACCAGGAGTATAAGTTCTAGCAGGAACTCAGGAGAGACAGGAGCTGATCCTTTCATGCAGGTTGTCAGAATGACACAAAGTCCAGGATGCCTGTGAGGTGAAACTGTAGCCTCCTATATACCCCATGGTGTGCAGGGATTGGATGGAAGAAGGAAAAGTGGGTGCGGCCACGCACCGGATTGGCCGCAGCATACTAGCTTGTTTGGAGACTGTCATGGCGGCGCCCACGCCGCGGCCTAGCGAGGACGCGGCGCGCACACGCCTGCTGGTTCAGGAGTACCCCCAGGATCCAGATGATGTCCCATGGCAGGGGCATAGGTGACAGGTGACCGCAGGGAGCCAGGACGGAGTCCGCAGCGGCGGACGGATGCCAGTCTGGTGAGACGATTCCTGACAGTATGGTAGTACTGGCCAACGTGGGCGAGAGTGGGTGAAAGTCCTCGGAGAACTTTCACCGTCACCTTATATTGAGTATTTTGGTGTTTGTGGGAAAAGGCCCACAATTATGGGAGCCAGTTGCTCAACTAAGGGACGTTTAGCCAGGGTTCAGGCTGAAGAGCCGCAGCCCAAGGGGTCAGTAAGGTTTATTATGTGTGGGAAATATGGTCCACACGCTGAAATTTATTGTGACGAATGGGTACGTATGACTGACAAAGATAGGGTACCATTCCCTAAGGTGGGCAGCTTTGAACCAGAGGTACTGTAGAATGTAAGCAGTAAAATATGTCTGATAAAATCCAGAAAACAAAGGGTCAGACATACAAAGTGTTTAAACCTGTGGCAGCAAGAGGGGTTGGTGAGTTTGATCCTAAGGTATTGCAGGTGGTATGTCTAACCAAAGTCATATAAGACAAGAATGGAAATATAAGAACTGTTTGAACTTGTAGCAACAATAAACAAGTAGGAAGAAAAAAAAAAAAAAGAATGCAAGTACACCGCCATATGTAGATGTGGAAGCAGTTACGGCCAGCATACAAACTATAGAAAATAATAAAAATATGAAAAATATGACTGTAACCTATATATGTACTAATGAATGTTGAAGTTTTATTTAGGAGGAGAAGGTGACCTGATTGTTTTCAGCCATTTCTCATGTACCCAGAGGAGTATCCAATCGGTAAAAGAAGAGCAGTAGCCTGTGGGGGAAGTGGCTGAGACCAGTGGAACAGGTAAGTATGGTATCATTCGTGTACATATATAGTAAAACAAAAAAATCAAGAAAGTAACATCAGAAATGGAGAAAAACCTGTCCGCACATTAGTATTTGCCAGTAGGAAAGCAGACAGAGACAAGGTAACCCCCGGGTATTTCTTTCAGTTATCATATAAGAAGTATTCATTCCTAGTAATGCCCCTAGTCAAGATGAGCTCGGAAATGTTTGTTGGACCATGTACAGACCCTTAATACGGGATGAGAAGGATTAAATGAATACTTTGCATGACCTAGAAGCTTGTTAAACTTTTTTTTTGTTTTTGTCTCTTGCAGTAAAAGAAAACTTTCCATCTGGATATGATCACTGGTAAACACTAATTCGGCAAATGGGAGGTGGCTGTCTCTGTGCAAATGGACGGGCTCAATAAGGCATTGAGTGTCAGGGTACAGACTTCTTTGCAAAATTGGAAAGGGGTCACAGTAGCTAATCTTAGATAGTGTGCTGTTGAACATCACAAGAATAGTGCTAGGCGCAGAGAACAACAGGTGGAAAGGCTGAGGATGGTAAGTATACTGGCACATACAGGAAAGACCCATCAGTCCAAACCTCAGATCCCTAATGGTCAATAATATGTTACACTTGTAGGAAGGAAGGGCATTTTGCCAGAGATTGTAGGAGTAGTAGGACACATAGTCAATATAGACCCCCTAGACAGAAAACACAAGCCACATTATTAAACACATAGACGGGACCAAGGGACATATAGTAAGGAATCATAAGCCATATAGAAAACACAGATACGGCTAATGGGAAGAACAAAATAAATGCAACATTACCCTTTGACAAAACTTGCTGGGGTTAAGATGGGGCCTCAAAACTTTTGCTTCTTTTTCCTAGCAGAAATGGCCCCTGATTAACTTAATTTTGTTAGATATGATATACATATACTGTGCTCCCGCTCAGGAAGTACAAAGTATGTTAGACACCCACGAAGACTAATGTCGCATTCTACTGTTCTAGATGCATGTCCATCACAGGTAGAGGAAATTATCTCACAGATACCGGGTTCCCTATGAACTTAGGATGGACAGGACACTGGATTGATGGCTGGGATAGTCCCAATAGCGATAGAGAATCACTTCCCCGTAGTGCCCAATCCAGTTGTCAAATTTTTATAAAATCCTCACTTCTACAAACTCATCTGTCACCAACCTCTATTCTGTTTCCCTACAGTTTCCTCTTCATCTTTTGCGTTCACACAGGGTGGTACAATACATGGACCCAAGTACAGTTCAAACTCCACATGCCTAGGTCCTTCAGAGTTCTGCCCAAACCCAGTATATATCAACAGCACGATAACACCAGTATTACTGCAGTGTGCCTTGTCATGCACAAAGGGTGGAGAATGGGAATACTGGTAAAGGGAAATTTTGTATAGACACTGATATGCCTGTTGGTGAATGGCAAACCTGACATTTTCTTTTTCATTTTCTTCTTCTTTCTCTCCTCTAGAGATGTTTTTTTCTTGAGTTATGCTCATGGTACTCTACATTGCAAACACACGATAGTAAATTAAAATGAAAAATTTGTGTTCCCTACAGGAAAAGGCAGTCTGGAGGACAAAGGGGTTTGGCCAGGAGTCCTCAGGACTGTGGACAGGTGGACACGGTAAGCCAGTAGCCCACAGAGCATACCTTCTAAGTCTAGCTGAGGTGGCACACGGTCTGACTCCTCTAGGCAAAGAGGGTATGTGCAGGCTGATGAGAGCCTACTGGTGTGCGCCAGGATTCTATTTTCATGCAGGTAAGAGAGCAATGACCTGTCTTGCTTGCTTGAGGAAGAATATTGGTAAAGCAATACCAACAGAGCCATCCCATATCCCTCCTGCAGACGGATCTTTTCAGGAAATACAAATCGACTTCGTACAGTTAACACTCTTTAGGAATTATTGTTATGTATTGGTGTGCAGTGATGTTTTCTCAAACTGGGTAGAGGCATTTCCTGCCGCCACGGATGCTGCTGTGTTTACCGCAAAGAAAAATTGTGCAGAAATTTGTGTGTAAATAATGGTACCCCTAGAAGTAGGAGCAAAGCTTGAAATTGTACTATTGTGATCATAGATACTGCCACTAGTATTACGTAGCATTGGAACCACTCCCAGATCTTCACTCAACGAATCACCCTCTTCGAAATTTGTTTTTGTTTTGATTTTGGTATTTGTGTCTTTTTTTTGGGTTGTTTTTGGAAGACAACCTCATGTCATGATTGATTTGCACAATGATGAGAAATACACCAATGAGGTGACAGTACAGTACCTTATTGAGATGAGCCAGCATTTGAGAACTTGACAAAAGAACTTGAAACTGTTGATTGCTGGTATGCCAAATACTAACTGTCTTGATTGTGAACCAAGAGACTGTGTGATTGTTCTTACGCTCAGGTTGCCTAATAGACAGGTGGGAAGGACCATACCATGTTTTGTTGACAGCACTATCCCAGTGAAAGTAGCCGAGAGAGAGACTTGGGTCCACGATTCCCATTGCAGGAAAGTCAGTAGTCCGGAAGGAACTCGTAAATGGAGTGAGATCGCAAAAGTATCACCAGAGACTCTGTTCCGTGAAGACTGAGAGGCGGCACTGTTGAACACTACCTGAGCGTACTAAAGGATTGCAGAAAGACCAGTCATTGTAATTGATTTGTTATGAACAAGAGTTGTTTTGTTCTATTTCTCTTTTCTCTCTTTCCCGCTGACAAACATTTTTTTTCAGGTTATTCTATTTTTGCGAGGTTTTTTTATGAGGAGTCGAGTGTGGGACTGGAACTGGTTCTGGAGGAAGGAGTGATTTCCTTATAGGATCCCAGGATTAGCCGATCAGTTTGTTAAAGTTAGAGAAAAATCAAAGGTCTAGTAGTTATGGAGTTCAGAGGTAATCAGGAACAATCAGACAATGGCTATTCACACATTGCAGATAAAGAGCTCATTAATATATGTGGAAGAAAGGTTTATGAGTGGCTCTCCCCGAACTCCGAAGGTTTATGTTATTTAGGAAGGACACTACTTATAACTAGAGATGAGCGCCGGAAATTTTTCGGGTTTTGTGTTTTGGTTTTGGGTTCGGTTCCGCGGCCGTGTTTTGGGTTCGACCGCGTTTTGGCAAAACCTCACCGAATTTTTTTTGTCGGATTCGGGTGTGTTTTGGATTCGGGTGTTTTTTTCAAAAAACCCTAAAAAACAGCTTAAATCATAGAATTTGGGGGTCATTTTGATCCCAAAGTATTATTAACCTCAAAAACCATAATTTACACTCATTTTCAGTCTATTCTGAATACCTCACACCTCACAATATTATTTTTAGTCCTAAAATTTGCACCGAGGTCGCTGTGTGAGTAAGATAAGCGACCCTAGTGGCCGACACAAACACCGGGCCCATCTAGGAGTGGCACTGCAGTGTCACGCAGGATGTCCCTTCCAAAAAACCCTCCCCAAACAGCACATGACGCAAAGAAAAAAAGAGGCGCAATGAGGTAGCTGACTGTGTGAGTAAGATAAGCGACCCTAGTGGCCGACACAAACACCGGGCCCATCTAGGAGTGGCACTGCAGTGTCACGCAGGATGGCCCTTCCAAAAAACCCTCCCCAAACAGCACATGACTCAAAGAAAAAAAGAGGCGCAATGAGGTAGCTGACTGTGTGAGTAAGATAAGCGACCCTAGTGGCCGACACAAACACCGGGCCCATCTAGGAGTGGCACTGCAGTGTCACGCAGGATGTCCCTTCCAAAAAACCCTCCCCAAACAGCACATGACGCAAAGAAAAAAAGAGGCACAATGAGGTAGCTGACTGTGTGAGTAAGATAAGCGACCCTAGTGGCCGACACAAACACCGGGCCCATCTAGGAGTGGCACTGCAGTGTCACGCAGGATGTCCCTTCCAAAAAACCCTCCCCAAACAGCACATGACGCAAAGAAAAAAAGAGGCGCAATGAGGTAGCTGACTGTGTGAGTAAGATAAGCGACCCTAGTGGCCGACACAAACACCGGGCCCATCTAGGAGTGGCACTGCAGTGTCACGCAGGATGTCCCTTCCAAAAAACCCTCCCCAAACAGCACAAGACGCAAAGAAAAAAAGAGGCGCAATGAGGTAGCTGACTGTGTGAGTAAGATAAGCGACCCTAGTGGCCGACACAAACACCGGGCCCATCTAGGAGTGGCACTGCAGTGTCACGCAGGATGTCCCTTCCAAAAAACCCTCCCCAAACAGCACATGACGCAAAGAAAAAAAGAGGCGCAATGAGGTAGCTGACTGTGTGAGTAAGATAAGCGACCCTAGTGGCCGACACAAACACCGGGCCCATCTAGGAGTGGCACTGCAGTGTCACGCAGGATGGCCCTTCCAAAAAACCCTCCCCAAACAGCACATGACGCAAAGAAAAATAAAAGAAAAAAGAGGTGCAAGATGGAATTGTCCTTGGGCCCTCCCACCCACCCTTATGTTGTATAAACAGGACATGCACACTTTAACCAACCCATCATTTCAGTGACAGGGTCTGCCACACGACTGTGACTGATATGACGGGTTGGTTTGGACCCCCCCCAAAAAAGAAGCAATTAATCTCTCCTTGCACAAACTGGCTCTACAGAGGCAAGATGTCCACCTCATCATCATCCTCCGATATATCACCGTGTACATCCCCCTCCTCACAGATTATCAATTCGTCCCCACTGGAATCCACCATCTCAGCTCCCTGTGTACTTTGTGGAGGCAATTGCTGCTGGTCAATGTCTCCGCGGAGGAATTGATTATAATTCATTTTAATGAACATCATCTTCTCCACATTTTCTGGATGTAACCTCGTACGCCGATTGCTGACAAGGTGAGCAGCGGCACTAAACACTCTTTCGGAGTACACACTTGTGGGAGGGCAACTTAGGTAGAATAAAGCCAGTTTGTGCAAGGGCCTCCAAATTGCCTCTTTTTCCTGCCAGTATAAGTACGGACTGTGTGACGTGCCTACTTGGATGCGGTCACTCATATAATCCTCCACCATTCTTTCAATGTTGAGAGAATCATATGCAGTGACAGTAGACGACATGTCCGTAATCGTTGTCAGGTCCTTCAGTCCGGACCAGATGTCAGCATCAGCAGTCGCTCCAGACTGCCCTGCATCACCGCCAGCGGGTGGGCTCGGAATTCTGAGCCTTTTCCTCGCACCCCCAGTTGCGGGAGAATGTGAAGGAGGAGATGTTGACAGGTCGCGTTCCGCTTGACTTGACAATTTTCTCACCAGCAGGTCTTTCAACCCCAGCAGACTTGTGTCTGCCGGAAAGAGAGATCCAAGGTAGGTTTTAAATCTAGGATCGAGCACGGTGGCCAAAATGTAGTGCTCTGATTTCAACAGATTGACCACCCGTGAATCCTTGTTAAGCGAATTAAGGGCTCCATCTACAAGTCCCACATGCCTAGCGGAATCGCTCCGTGTTAGCTCCTCCTTCAATGTCTCCAGCTTCTTCTGCAAAAGCCTGATGAGGGGAATGACCTGACTCAGGCTGGCAGTGTCTGAACTGACTTCACGTGTGGCAAGTTCAAAGGGCATCAGAACCTTGCACAACGTTGAAATCATTCTCCACTGCACTTGAGACAGGTGCATTCCACCTCCTATATTGTGCTCAATTGTATAGGCTTGAATGGCCTTTTGCTGCTCCTCCAACCTCTGAAGCATATAGAGGGTTGAATTCCACCTCGTTACCACTTCTTGCTTCAGATGATGGCAGGGCAGGTTCAGTAGTTTTTGGTGGTGCTCCAGTCTTCTGTACGTGGTGCCTGTACGCCGAAAGTGTCCCGCAATTCTTCTGGCCACCGACGGCATCTCTTGCACGCCCCTGTCGTTTTTTTAAAAATTCTGCACCACCAAATTCAAGGTATGTGCAAAACATGGGACGTGCTGGAATTTGCCCATATTTAATGCACACACAATATTGCTGGCGTTGTCCGATGCCACAAATCCACAGGAGAGTCCAATTGGGGTAAGCCATTCCGCGATGATCTTCATCAGTTGCCGTAAGAGGTTTTCAGCTGTGTGCGTATTCTGGAAAGCGGTGATACAAAGCGTAGCCTGCCTAGGAAAGAGTTGGCGTTTGCGAGATGCTGCTACTGGTGCCGCCGCTGCTGTTCTTGCGGCGGGAGTCCATACATCTACCCAGTGGGCTGTCACAGTCATATAGTCCTGACCCTGCCCTGCTCCACTTGTCCACATGTCCGTGGTTAAGTGGACATTGGGTACAACTGCATTTTTTAGGACACTGGTGAGTCTTTTTCTGACGTCCGTGTACATTCTCGGTATCGCCTGCCTAGAGAAGTGGAACCTAGATGGTATTTGGTAACGGGGGCACACTGCCTCAATAAATTGTCTAGTTCCCTGTGAACTAACGGCGGATACCGGACGCACGTCTAACACCAACATAGTTGTCAAGGCCTCAGTTATCCGCTTTGCAGCAGGATGACTGCTGTGATATTTCATCTTCCTCGCAAAGGACTGATGGACAGTCAATTGCTTTCTGGAAGTAGTACAAGTGGGCTTACGACTTCCCCTCTGGGATGACCATCGACTCCCAGCAGCAACAACAGCAGCCCCAGCAGCAGTAGGCGTTACACGCAAGGATGCATCGGAGGAATCCCAGGCAGGAGAGGACTCGTCAGAATTGCCAGTGACATGGCCTGCAGGACTATTGGCATTCCTGGGGAAGGAGGAAATTGACACTGAGGGAGTTGGTGGGGTGGTTTGCGTGAGCTTGGTTACAAGAGGAAGGGATTTACTGGTCAGTGGACTGCTTCCGCTGTCGGCCAAAGTTTTTGAACTTGTCACTGACTTATTATGAATGCGCTGCAGGTGACGTATAAGGGAGGATGTTCCGAGGTGGTTAACGTCCTTACCCCTACTTATTACAGCTTGACAAAGGGAACACACGGCTTGACAAATGTTGTCCGCATTTCTGGTGAAATACTTCCACACCGAAGAGCTGATTTTTTTGGTATTTTCACCAGGCATGTCAACGGCCATATTCCTCCCACGGACAACAGGTGTCTCCCCGGGTGCCTGACTTAAACAAACCACCTCACCATCAGAATCCTCCTGGTCAATTTCCTCCCCAGCGCCAGCAACACCCATATCCTCCTCATCCTGGTGTACTTCAACACTGACATCTTCAATCTGACTATCAGGAACTGGACTGCGGGTGCTCCTTCCAGCACTTGCAGGGGGCGTGCAAATGGTGGAAGGCGCATGCTCTTCACGTCCAGTGTTGGGAAGGTCAGGCATCGCAACCGACACAATTGGACTCTCCTTGTGGATTTGGGATTTCGAAGAACGCACAGTTCTTTGCGGTGCTACTGCTTTTGCCAGCTTGAGTCTTTTCATTTTTCTAGCGAGAGGCTGAGTGCCTCCATCCTCATGTGAAGCTGAACCACTAGCCATGAACATAGGCCAGGGCCTCAGCCGTTCCTTGCCACTCCGTGTGGTAAATGGCATATTGGCAAGTTTACGCTTCTCCTCCGACAATTTTATTTTAGGTTTTGGAGTCCTTTTTTTTACTGATATTTGGTGTTTTGGATTTGACATGCTCTGTACTATGCCATTGGGCATCGGCCTTGGCAGACGACGTTGCTGGCATTTCATCGTCTCGGCCATGACTAGTGGCAGCAGCTTCAGCACGAGGTGGAAGTGGATCTTGATCTTTCCCTAATTTTGGAACCTCAACATTTTTGTTCTCCATATTTTAATAGGCACAACTAAAAGGCACCTCAGGTAAACAATGGAGATGGATGGATACTAGTATACAATTATGGATGGACTGCCGAATGCCGACACAGAGGTAGCTACAGCCGTGGACTACCGTACTGTACTGTGTCTGCTGCTAATATAGACTGGATGATAATGAGATGTAGTATGTATAAAGAAGAAAGAAAAAAAAACCACGGGTAGGTGGTATACAATTATGGATGGACTGCCGAGTGCCGACACAGAGGTAGCTACAGCCGTGGACTACCGTACTGTGTCTGCTGCTAATATAGACTGGTTGATAAAGAGATGTAGTATGTATGTATAAAGAAGAAAGAAAAAAAAACCACGGGTAGGTGGTATACAATTATGGACGGACTGCCGAGTGCCGACACAGAGGTAGCTACAGCCGTGGACTACCGTACTGTGTCTGCTGCTAATATAGACTGGTTGATAAAGAGATGTAGTATGTATGTATAAAGAAGAAAGAAAAAAAAACCACGGGTAGGTGGTATACAATTATGGATGGACTGCCGAGTGCCGACACAGAGGTAGCTACAGCCGTGGACTACCGTACTGTACTGTGTCTGCTGCTAATATAGACTGGATGATAATGAGATGTAGTATGTATAAAGAAGAAAGAAAAAAAAAACCACGGGTAGGTGGTATACAATTATGGATGGACTGCCGAGTGCCGACACAGGGGTAGCTACAGCCGTGGACTACCGTACTGTGTCTGCTGCTAATATAGACTGGTTGATAAAGAGATGTAGTATGTATGTATAAAGAAGAAAGAAAAAAAAACCACAGGTAGGTGGTATACAATTATGGACGGACTGCCGAGTGCCGACACAGAGGTAGCTACAGCCGTGGACTACCGTACTGTGTCTGCTGCTAATATAGACTGGTTGATAAAGAGATGTAGTATGTATGTATAAAGAAGAAAGAAAAAAAAACCACGGGTAGGTGGTATACAATTATGGATGGACTGCCGAGTGCTGACACAGAGGTAGCTACAGCCGTGGACTACCGTACTGTACTGTGTCTGCTGCTAATATAGACTGGATGATAATGAGATGTAGTATGTATAAAGAAGAAAGAAAAAAAAAACCACGGGTAGGTGGTATACAATTATGGATGGACTGCCGAGTGCCGACACAGAGGTAGCTACAGCCGTGGACTACCGTACTGTGTCTGCTGCTAATATAGACTGGTTGATAAAGAGATGTAGTATGTATGTATAAAGAAGAAAGAAAAAAAAAACACGGGTAGGTGGTATACAATTATGGACGGACTGCCGAGTGCCGACACAGAGGTAGCTACAGCCGTGGACTACCGTACTGTGTCTGCTGCTAATATAGACTGGTTGATAAAGAGATGTAGTATGTATGTATAAAGAAGAAAGAAAAAAAAACCACGGGTAGGTGGTATACAATTATGGATGGACTGCCGAGTGCCGACACAGAGGTAGCTACAGCCGTGGACTACCGTACTGTGTCTGCTGCTAATATAGACTGGTTGATAAAGAGATGTAGTATGTATGTATAAAGAAGAAAGAAAAAAAAACCACGGGTAGGTGGTATACAATTATGGATGGACTGCCGAGTGCCGACACAGAGGTAGCTACAGCCGTGGACTACCGTACTGTACTGTGTCTGCTGCTAATATAGACTGGATGATAATGAGATGTAGTATGTATAAAGAAGAAAGAAAAAAAAACCACGGGTAGGTGGTATACAATTATGGATGGACTGCAGAGTGCCGACACAGAGGTAGCTACAGCCGTGGACTACCGTACTGTGTCTGCTGCTAATATAGACTGGTTGATAATGAGATGTAGTATGTATAAAGAAGAAAGAAAAAAAAAACCACGGGTAGGTGGTATACAATTATGGACGGACTGCCGAGTGCCGACACAGAGGTAGCTACAGCCGTGGACTACCGTACTGTACTGTGTCTGCTGCTAATATAGACTGGATGATAATGAGATGTAGTATGTATAAAGAAGAAAGAAAAAAAAAACACGGGTAGGTGGTATACAATTATGGATGGACTGCCGAGTGCCGACACAGAGGTAGCTACAGCCGTGAACTACCGTACTGTGTCTGCTGCGACTGGATGATAAATAATGATATAAAAAATATATATATATCACTACTGCAGCCGGACAGGTATATATTATATAATGACGGACCTGCTGGACACTGTCTGTCAGCAGAATGAGTTTTTTATTTTATAGAATAAAAAAACACCACACAAGTCACACGACGTGTGTTTAACTTTTACAGGCAGACATTCACAATACAATATAGTATACTATATACTGGTGGTCAGGTCACTGGTCAGTCACACTGGCAGTGGCACTCCTGCAGAAAAAAAGTGTGCACTGTTTAATTTTAATATGTACTCCTGGCTCCTGCTATAACCTAACTGCTCCCCAGTCTCCCCCACAATTAAGCTGTGTGAGCACAGTCAGATATTATACATAGATGATGCAGCAGCACACTGGGCTGAGCACAGATATGGTATGTGACTGAGTCACTGTGTATCGTTTTTTCAGGCAGAGAACGGATTATATTAAATAATATAAAACTGCACTGGTGGTCACTGGTCAGTCACTAGTATAACTAACTAATACTATCAGCAAAATTCTGCACTCTCTGTCTGAGTACTCCTCCTAAGCTCCAGTAAATGAAGTGTCACTGTCTCACTCTGTCACTAGTATAACTAACTAATACTATCAGCAAAATTCTGCACTCTCTGTCTGAGTACTCCTCCTAAGCTCCAGTAAATGAAGTGTCACTGTCTCACTCTCACTCTCCTATCTATTTCTTCTCTAAACGGAGAGGACGCCAGCCACGTCCTCTCACTATCAATCTCAATGCACGTGTAAAATGGCGGCGACGCGCGGCTCCTTATATAGAATCCGAGTCTCGCGATAGAATCCGAGCCTCGCGAGAATCCGACAGCGTCATGATGACGTTCGGGCGCGCTCGGGTTAACCGAGCAAGGCGGGAAGATCCGAGTCGCTCGGATCCGTGTAAAAAAAGCTGAAGTTCGGGCGGGTTCGGATTCCGAGGAACCGAACCCGCTCATCACTACTTATAACCCTTGTTCAATGATTAAACAGACCTAGCATACGTTCCAGAAATGGAAACAATGTTCAGAAAATGATAGGAATATGTAGATCATGATAATTTTATATGTCACTATCACGATTTGTTTGTGTCTTCTTCATCTACCCAGCAGAACCTCAATCGAATACAAACATCAGTGTACAAAGACGTAGGTACATGTATGTGTGAAATGTTCGTCACAAATCAGACATTATAGGCCAAAGCACTGTCCCAGCATACTCTATAGGTTGAATGTTGTCCCACACCCAACCAGTGGTCCCGTGACCGCCGAGTGCATATAGAGGATGTCTCGTCCTCCTCCCTGTCTTCCCCAAATATAGTCAAGTGTCTGATTTGCGAAATGAATACATACTTGTGTCTAGGTCACCGATTATTGTATGAAATATTTTTTTTTCTTATGTTAATAATTGATGGCAGTTATTGTTTACTGCCAAAGGGTGGACTGTCGAAGTCAAAAATATTACATAAAAAGAACATACAAACTACACACATTATGAGTCGCTATACTTGCAAATACGTGCAGCGAGCACAGCAAAATATGGTAACACACGCATTTACACGGACATGCCACAGAGATGGATTCGACACTTATTTCATACAGTACATAATTATAATAATATCAAGCGCCAGACATCATGATGATTTAAAATTATATAATGAAGTAATGTCATGTATGTGTATTATTTGAACGAAGCCAGATACACCTGTCATATTTACTATTAAAGCAACCAGATTAATGTGTAGATTCATTTGATACTTGTTATTAAGTTGTAGGACATTGCAACAAATAGTTATGATTAAATGTATGAAAGGTAAAATCACTTTTATTAGAACAATAGATATTCCAAACAGGTAGTGGACAGGAAGCTCAGGCCAGCCCCTTTGGATGTCTTCAAGGCTGAACCTGTGGAGCATATACAAAGAGACTAGTGACTCATCATGAATGAGAAAGTCCCCTCCCCCAAAAACTAGATAACACATTGCTGATCACACAGGAGGCAGTTGCTGTTTTGTCTCAGAGGATGATGAAGTTGCTTCTAGACCAGTTCCTGCATGATTTTACAGAGAGAGAGAGAGAGAGAGAGAGAGAGAGAGATGGAGAGACAAATTTATATGAGAAAGATAATGGTATTGTATGCTGGCCTGTAACTGTATTAACTGCTTACTGTATAAAGTGTAATCATGTAATTATGTGTATACTGTACATTGTGATATATTGAATACATATCCTTTTAAAAACAAATATATACATCAATGAGCTTTGGAACTCAGATAATGTGTGGGTGTATTGTTTTCTCTTATGGGATGCAGTGTTTTGCTATGTATAGCGCACATTCATGGCACATGGTAATAAGAGGTGCAGGCGTTTACAATATATATTAGAGCAGGCATTTTAAATATTTGTTAGAATGCAATTTGGCATTCACAGAGTGATCTTGGCCTAAAGCCCAGGTCACTTTATCATGGGGCTCAGGCCCTTTTAACCTGTCTTGTTGAGGGACACACTGGTGATCTGGGCCTAATACCCAGGTCACCTAATTAATTATAAGGATCAGGTCCCTTTTGCCTGCCTAGCTTAGGAGCAGTCTTAAGTGACCTGGGACTAGTGGCCAGAGTCACCTTATTCACCTGGGCGTGCACTTTAATGTACAGGGCCTAATGCCGTCTATGGTGCCAAAGGCCTGACTTTTTGGCCATTGGCCTAGTGCCTGCCTACTGCACCCTGAGCTGAGGGGCCGACCTTACAGTGGGCCTACCTGTACAGAGGAAGAGGCTACAGGGGAGAGCTTAATTAGCTTTTTCACTTTCCACCCCTGTATGCCTTTCCAGTCCTCATCTTCTGTCTTCTGCCGCTGGCCTGCCCTGACCAGCATTGCCACTTCTGTCTCTGCCTCCAGCCAGCACCTTCTGTCTTCTTTTTTGAGCCTGGCATCTTCTGGCCTCTTCCATGGCCACCAGAGCTCTTCCGCTGGGATCTTCTCTTCTTCTCTGCCAACGCACTTCTGCGTGGCGCAAGCTATGGTGCAGCGAGACCTGATTAGCTTGACATGGCTGGTTCCTATTGGCTGCTGATCCGCAAGCCGTTATTGGCTCATGGACGGCACCAAATTCAAAAGCCTGCTGCTAACACGTCTGGCTGCCAAATTGGCACCACGTTTGAACTGCCACCTCCACAACACCGCCCGTCGAGAACGCAAGTCCGCTGCTGCAAACCAACAGGTGGTCCCGACATCTGGCACCTACCGTTGTTGCACTTCCAGCACTGGGATCAGAAGTAGCAGAGCCTGGCAGTGGCAGTAGCAGCAGAGCCCGGCAGACGACAGCGGTGAGCAGCACTACCGGGCACTGTGGGGGCATGTATGTATCTGGCACTGCTAGGGGCATATGTCTATCTGGCACTGCACTACTGGGGGCATATGTGTATCTGGCACTACTAGGGGCATACTGTTTGTGTATCTGGCACTGCTGGGGGCATATGTGTATCTGGCACTGCACTACTGGGGTCATTATGTGTATCTGGCACTCTACTGGGGTCATTATTTGTATCTTGCACTATACTGGAACGTTCAGTGTATCTGACTCTACTGGGGACATTGGGCCTAATTCAAGGTTGATTGCAAAACAACATTTTCCTCTGATGGCCAAAACCATGTGCACTGCAGGTGGGG
The DNA here is from genome assembly GCF_028390025.1 of Pseudophryne corroboree. Taxonomy (NCBI): domain Eukaryota; kingdom Metazoa; phylum Chordata; class Amphibia; order Anura; family Myobatrachidae; genus Pseudophryne; species Pseudophryne corroboree. The sequence goes on from NC_086449.1 coordinate 281,632,142, forward strand.
CAGATTTTACATGTGCAGAGAGAGTTAGATTTGGGTAGGTTATATTGTTTCTGTGCAGGGTAAATACTGGCTGCTTTATTTTTACACTGCAATTTAGATGTCCGTTTGAACACACCCCACCCAAATCTAACTCTCACTGCACATGTTACATCTGCCCCACCTGCACTGCACATGGTTTTGCCCATTAGAGGAAAATGTTGTTTTGCAATCAACCTTGAATTAGGCCCATTATGTCTCAGGAGCACTACTGTGGTTGTTATGTGTAAGGCTGCTAATTCTGTGTGTAGAGGTGGGTGTGAAAATATATGTATTTATAGCTTGATATCATAATATAAAGTTGTGTGGCCATGTCCACTTTCCCAAGAGGAGGGGTGGGGTGGGCTTTAAAATTTCTCACTTTCGGTGCTAGTAGGCATGGAGCCTAGCAGGGGCGGAACTGCCGGAGACAACGGAGTCGGATGCCGCCGGGCTCCCAGCCCTGAAGGGGGCACATCCTCCATTCCATTGTCTCCTGGTTCTCTGCCCTTACTGCTTTAAAATAGCGACTCAGCGCTCACCTGAGTGTGCTCTGGTTTTGTCCGGGACCCTGACTGAGTGAGAGGATGTCAGGGAGACAGTGCGGGTGTGCAGGGAGAGGGGTCGGACTCAGAGCGGCTTTCACTGTGAGGAGACACTGGACGGGAGCGAGAGCCTCAGCAGCACAGGTCAGAGGCTGAACAAACAAACAGTATGTGTCTGTGCTATTAGTAATGAGGGGAGGAATGCTGAGCATTGACAACAGTGAAAGGTGCAGTAACTGCAGAGAGATCTGTCTCAAGTCCTCACATTCCAAAAGTGATTTGTTGCAGCCGCTGCTGTCATTTCTCAGCGGCCCCTTGGAGGACCCCCTGCTGCCTGTGATCCACGTGTGTGAGGAGAAAGGCTGCCGGCATCCAGTACCAGAAGCATGATGCCCCACTGCACAGACAGAAGAAAAAGTCAGCAAGTTTGGGCATCCTGGTGTGCAGAGTCCCCATGCCCCTGCTCACTGCCCAAACAGGAGGTCAGGACCCTACACAGGTAATGGCACTGCATATCTGTGCTGCCGACAGGTCATACACTGCACCGTGTATACTGCAGCACTGATTCAATGTAAAGTATACCAATTATGACTTGCTCCTTATACTGTAATTCAGTGCTGCAGCATACAGGAGTGCAGAGTAGGACCTGTTCCTGGGCCTTATACAGTGACTTAGGAGCCATTTATCATGGATTGATATTCATTGCGATCTGGGCGGGATCTTATTGCGATCCTATCACCCAAATGTATTATTGTGCACACGCAGGAACAGGGCTCCGAAAGGAACCCGTCCCTGTGATGTGCTGTGATGGCTGCCATGGCTTCTGCATATGCGCGGTCAGCTATGATTGCACTGCACAGTGGCCACTGCCCTCTGCCCAGCCACAAGTGCGATGTGTAGCCCATAGGCTGCAATGGGATAGCGCCATCTTCAGATGGTGGTAGCTGCGAGGGCCTATATCCGGAATGCATCGCATTCCAGATATTGGTAAATCAGTCAGCATCTCATCCTTCATAGAAACCTATGGGGGATGCAGCTTCCAGCAAGAATGGAGCGATTGCAGCAGATATCTGCAAATATCTCCTGCGGTCCCTCATTCTTACATTCGGGGGATACCTAATATTTGCTGTTAATCCCCGGAAATTTGTGTTTCTGGGGATATAGTCGCAAATATACAATGATAAATGGGCCCCTTAGTGCTATAGCATATGAGAGTGGAGAGTGTGGGCTTAGATAAAACATGTAAATAGTGCAGAATATCAGGGGACTTTTTTAGCCCATCTAAGCCAGTGATCACCATTAGGGGAGTACGCCGGTATTAATGTACTAGGCCTGGACTTGGGGGTCCCTGGCTGGACCACCTGTACTGGGCCCCACAATGTCTGACAGTAGCCCAGCTTCCGTGCAGAGTCCTGGCACTGACTCCTATCCTGGAATCTTTATTTACCCTGATGTACCACTGGTGAGTCGCTGGGATATCAGAGCCCATCCTGGCACTCAGGGTAGTCTTCAGTATGCCGGCTGTTGGGATCCCGGCGCTCAGTATACCGGTGCCGGAATCCCGACACCCGGCATACCGACACCTTTTCTCCCTCTTGGGAGTCCACGAACCCCCTGGAGGGAGAGTAGATAGCGTGGCATGAGTAGCGTGCCACCGTGCCCACAGCGTGGCAAGCACAGCGAGCCCGCAATGGGCTCATTTGCACTCGCCCAGCTGCCAGTATGCTGGCCGCCGGCATACCATAATACACCCGCCACTCAATGAGAAGTAATGTGACAACAATACTTCATCCCTTGCCCCCTCAGCTGTCCGATTGCTCATGCGCCAATGGTCATTGGCATATGCGCAGGCTGGAGCCATGGGAGGGGGGCAGCACCATGCATTTCGCCTCCGGGCGTCTGGTATGAACTTACGCCTCTGGAGCCTAGGGTCCATATACAGTACATAATATATCTGCATTTTCGAATTTGTATTAGAACAATTATGGCATTTACAATGCCTTTAAAAATACAATAAAAATTCAGGTATTCATTAATGTGATCCTGTATCTTAAAAAAGCATTTCCAATTTCAACGTCAATAAATATGCTGAAATAGGAAGATCTACAGTATGTGTAACTTCTCCCCAGATATAGGCAGCCTGCATAACATGCAGATCACAGCACATACCAGCTATTCCTGACTGAGCCTTCCGCAGGAAGCCAGGAGAGAATCGTTGCTGTTGCCTCCAGGATAAAGACACATTCCTATTGGTGGAGACGCATAGGAGGGGACAATCCAGGCGTTTGGATTGGGCGTCCGGTACTCCCTTGCCCGCATCGTTCGCAAGCTCGGAGATGCTGATCCGCACAGCAGCTCACCCTGAGCCAGAGACGGCGAAGCTCAGCAGTGTCACTAGCCGAGAGGAGGAGGTCCCAGACCTGGGAGTGAGCTGCAGGCACAAGCCGGACCCCCAACCATGGATACGGACTCCGGGGATCTCAGCGAGGGAGAGCTGTCACCAGGTAACTTATACAGAGCATCTGTCCCACTTACTGACCATTTCCCCTAACTGATATGGATGGAACCCTGAATGACACTTTATATCACGATGGGTGGAATTAGGCAGTGCACCTATTCTGCAGGGAGTTCCATATAAACTGCAAGGAAGGGAAAGGGGCTGGTCTGGCTCTGAGAGAGTTGGGGAGCTCCACAAGTGTGATTAAAAGTTTGGTAATGTAATGGTCCTCGTGTCCATCAATAGCAAGATCCCCCCATGATGATCATTCACCACTGCTCATGCTGGCCTCTGTAATAACTCGTACCTGCAGAATCAGCTGCAGTTACTGCATAGCACACCACTCCATTGATAAATGGCACTGTCTTGTTGAAACATTTGCATATGATTGATGGGACTGGGTGCCGAGATGATTATTGGACCTGGTAGTTTGTATAACTGATGATCTTGGGCATATACAGTACAGTATTTTAGAAGTAGCAGATCTATGTCAGGAAAGCCATTGTATGCAGTTCTAGGCTCTTAGCTAATTGTAACACTAGAGACTGTCTGTGCTGTTTGTATTGTCATGTCATATTGTTGCTAAAGTAAACTCTGTTGCTCATTGGGGAAACACACCACAATGTTTTACTCATCAATCCTTTGGCAGCACCTGGAATTGTGGCAGTGCTGATTTGTAACAATCTGTAGTGTTCTCCCTTAAAGTAGCTCGCACACCATACAAAACCCAATTAAATTCAGTGTTGGCACAGTTACCTAGACAAAATACCAGCAATATAAAGCAGCAAGGCTAGAGCGCAGTAAATCAGATAAATTGTGTTTAAAGAACATAACACCATATGTTTCTGTGCTTTTTCTTACCCTTAATTTAATGTAAAACCTTTCCCTGTTACTCTGCCAAAATAAAATACTTTTATGGGGTAATAAAAAAAAAAAAAGTGTGTGGTTATTTTTGGGGACTGTGTGGCCTTGATACGTATTTTAGAATCCAGGTGTGGGCAAAGAATAATGTATCTCTTTACTGTTTAGATCAGTGCTTCCCAACCTCTGTCCTCAAGGCACACTAAATGCTCCAGGTTTTAAGGATAGCCATACTTGAGCACAAGTAACTTAATTAGTACCTCAGTTATTTTGATTTAAGCGTTAGTGGTCAAGCATAGATATCCTAAAAACCTGGACTGTTAGTGTGCCTTGAGAACAGAGGTACACTTTTAGACAGTATGAAGGTATCTTTCTACCAGTCATTTAAAATAAAACAACTATTTTTATCTTACCCCTAGTTATCTTTACAAGAGTCAGAAAGGTATATCCTCCTGGCAGGTGCTGAAACTGAGTAACTGAACAGATCTACAGAAGCTGGGAAAATCTATACATTCTCACTGGGAATGGACAGCAGAGTGGGATGTATCACTGATGAGCAGTGTTTTATACCACAGTCATTAGCACTAATCAGGAATAAGGAGCATCTTGCTTTAATGATATATTTGTGGACACATAATAAACATCGATTTGTTGTTAGGGTTTATTTTATTCCGGAATCGGCCTGGACTACAATAGCAATGTGTCACACATAACATATTATTATACAACAAACATAATTAGTAGTTTATTCACCAGATTTTTGCTGGGAAAATCCGGAAGAATGAGGATCACAATTACCTAAAATGAGATTGTCAGGGGGTTGATTCTTCTGGCATGTCTTTTGCAGTTTTCTACATTATCAATATCTTCATTCCCTGTCTAGACTGTAGAGCACCTCTATCACCTACTATATGTACAGATCTCTGTATGTGGTCGGTCTATAGTATAATGCGGTTGGACATACAATTTGTGTCTTTTAAACAAACCTGCGCAGTTTATCTGTTCTCTACATTTTCACTCTGACAGTTGATAGCAATCTCATATTTAAGGATAAACATTCATATTCTAAACATTAGATAATATCTTTTCACTTAAATATGCATTTATATTCCAGTGTCTGACTTGTCTCTATTAACAGTGTGGGTTCTCCCAATGCTCATCCTTCCAAACATCAAGGCTGATAAGATTAGATTTACACTATAGCAACAGTCAATTTAGGACCTTGACACAAAGATATCATTGACGGCTAGAGATTGTCCTAAATACGTATTCTTCGGATTTTCACAAATTGACCGGGTAGACAAGTTCAGGTTTTAACAAATCAACAGCCCCTTTTCTGTTTGTTGTGTTGATTCGTAATTTAACAGTTAAGTATTTCTAGTGTTAACTAATGAATTCTGATTCCTTCTGCTTTTTATAGATCTATGGCAGCGTGGAGAGAGCGCTAATACTTTTGTTGCCATACAATATATTCCCAGTTGTATAGATAGCTTTGATGATATAGTTTACAGTTCTCAATATTTGTGTTATGACAGGATTGTCGCACAAATGAGAAACTTTTCCAATATGTTCACAGTATTGTTTATGCAAAATGTAATGTATTTATTCATGTTATGCAAATAGTTTTGTGTTATAGAATCAGTTTTTTAATCAGAAGAGTAAGTATGCAATTAGAACTTACATTGCAATCAACTGGGATAAGGACAGGTGTCAGCTTCAGAATTTGTTCCTACATTGACTGTGTGTGTGTGTGTGTGTGTGTGTGTGTGTGTGTGTGTGTGTGTGTGTGTGTGTGTGTGTGATGCAGAACCCCTTATAAAGTTAAAGGTGGTGGGACCACGCCATGTACGGGCATGGTGGTGCCTCTAGAAGGACAAGGCACTTTGTACCCGCTGCTCCCCTTAACAACCCTGAAAATTGCTTTGCACATGACCGCAGATGTATTCATATGCACCTATGTAGACATGCGAGATTCTGGCATTTACATCAACCTGCACCTGGAGAAGTGATAGGGGAGAGGAGGGGCCTTATAACATAGGCCGAGTATAGTAATTGTGTTTACACACAATTGCAAACAGGAGCAGGCTGGGCGACAGATGCATAGCTGCTTGAGATAGAGTGACCATATTATCCCTTTTACCTGGGACGCTCATGGATTACACAGGTTCTGTGGCTGGCTGACTTCAAGCCTACATTTCAGCTGGATTTAATCAGCCACAGAACCTGTGTAATCTATAAGCGTCCCAGGTAAAAGGGATAATATGGTCACTCTACTTGAGATTGATTTGCAGGTGAATGGTGCAGGTGCAGAGATCTGATGACTATGATGAAGATTTGCACCACTAGCCAACCACTTGTGATTGGTTGTTAACTAATGTACCATTGGCGCTGATAGGTTCTCTCTTAGTAGATTGGCCATATAGTATGTTTTATATGAGTATGTTTTACCATTCTTTTTCTTGTACAAATCAAATTATTTATTGTCAAAGTGACAGGCAAAACCAGTGCTAGTGAGAGCCAATCATAAAACATGCTGAAAAACAGAATCACAACTATACACCACCACATAACTGAGCCTAAGGATAACAGGCTCAATTTACTTAATATAATATTTTTTTCTAAATATATCAATAATAAACTTTTCTCCTAGGGGTGCAGTGAAAAAAATGCTGATACTCTAGAGCACTGTGACTCTAAAAAGTCTGGGAACCACTAGCATAAGTGTATGAGACATATGTCTTGTGTAAACCTTGGGTTTATTGTAAATTACACCCAATTTGCAGCTAACTCTGCATTAGGGGAGTTATTTAGGTTTGTCAGCAAACCAAAAAAGCACACTAATGGGCAAAGCCATGTGCACTGCAGGTGGGGCTGATGTAACATGTGCGGAGATATTTCGATTTGGGTGGGTTATATTGTATCTGTGCATAGTAAATATTGTCTGCTTTATTTTTACACTGCACAATTTAGATTTCAGTTTGAACGGGTGGTCTTCAGTTTGCCGGCTGTCGGGATCCCGGCGCACAGTATACCGGTGCCGGGATCCCGACAGCCGGCGTACCAATACTTTTTCTCCCTCTTGGGGGTCTACAACCCCCCTCCCCCCCCCCCCCCCCCCCCAGAGGGAGAATAAATAGCGTGCCCACAGCGTGGCGAGAGCAGCGAGCCCGCAAGGGGCTCATTTGCGCTCGCCACGCTGTTGGTATGCTGGCGGTCGGGCTCCCGGCACCGGCATGCTGGTCGCCGGGAGACCGACCGCCGGCAACACATACTACACCCGTTTGAACACACCCCACCCAAATCTAAATCTCTCTGCACATGTTTTATCAGCCCCACCTGCAGGCAGTGCAACATGGTTATGTCCATTAGTCCCAAGGTCCTTAGTGTCATAATATATAATCCACCATCCTTATACTTCTAAATTCATTCCTTAGTAAGTCAGTGTGATTTCTTGGTGTGGTACCTGCTGTCCAGGAAAAGGACATTCTCCTGTTTCCAACTGTCAGTCTTGGTTTTCTGTAAAACATGGCTCTCCCGACTTCCTGTCTAGAGAAATCAAGCTCTTTCTACAGATCATCTGTCTGTTTCGAAGTTGACACAGGTCTGGGCCTGCAACTTCTAACATTGTAGGATATGCTGCTCCTCACTGGCGTATTTATAATGGGTTCAGTGTATGCGGTGCACACGGGCCCCTGGGGTCATTTTCCTGGTGTTTTGCGCATGCGCAGTAGAAAAATCACTGTGAAAATGGCCGCTGCGCCATTTTCCCATAGATCTGCACATGCACTTTAGGCTCTAGGACAGTGCTAGGGTCCCCTAGGGACCCTAGTGCCCAGAACTCTATAGCGCTGCTGGCTAGAGAGGAAGGGGCCCACACGGGCCTCCTCCTCTCTAGATACGCCCCTGCTGCTCCTACTAAGTGCTCCACTGACCCTCAAATGGGTGCGGTGACACATGAATACATTTTCCACCCATAGCACAGCGATCTCTATGGATATCTGCAGGAACATCCTGGAGACTCACAAATTTTGCGGAAACCCACTAACTCATGTAGAGCAGTTCCCTCGCCTACATTCTACCCTCTTCCTAGTGGAATGGCCGGGACACAGAGGGTTGTGAGGATGAGTCTCTTGATGACTCATATCACTGTGACTCCAACCACCCCCCTCACTAATTGAAACTAGCTCAGTACATTGTACAGCAGTGATGGGGTTATGAAACCACACTTTGCATTGCCCATCCCCTGGCACTCCCACCTTTATTTTATTCAAGAAGTACAGTATCAGTATGTTCAAATGGAAAATTGGAAATTACACTACTTTCTTTTTTTGTCTTATTTTTTAATTGTAAAATGTGTTTTTAGAGCTCTTCTTTCATATAAAAGTGCACTTTTTATGTCTGAGAATAACTATTTAGTGGTTACCAAGGAAAAACATTACAAACAAATGCATTTATTCTGTTGTGCGCATGACAATGGTTCTGTACAGTTCTGTAGTTGTTCATGTACAAAATCACATTTTACCTTGGCAGAGTAATGACAACTGTTAATCATGCAGACAAGTTAGATGTATGATTTTTGGTACAGATCTGCTTATGATGTAAGTGTTAAGCTCTCTCTCTCTGTGTTACATTCTGTGCTACCCTGCATCTGTCCATTCCAAAGTGCACAAGCCATGAATATACCATAAAACTTTTCATAGTAGGGGAGATGTACTATAATGGCACACCGTGCCACTGCATCTCCCCCTGCTTCACCTCTTATTGAGACAAAGCCGGAAGCAATTACGCCGAGATGTATTAACATCTGGGCTACCGGGATGGGGGCTCGAAAACTGCCATTCAGCAATCACTGCCAGAGCAAGGGTCGATGCACTGTGTCTTACATCCTGGCTGGCTCCACTGTAAATGTGCGAGATCTCGCAAACATTGCAGGATTTCATGTGCAGCCCAGACCCCCACAGAAGCCGCCACAGTTGTGTACACATACTGGCAGCGGATGTGTTTGGCACCGATGCTGGAATCCCGACACCACTCAGGAGACCATCACCGGAACACCGACAGCCAATATCCACAATGTAAGTATTGGGGTACGGGTTAGCCACTAGGGGAGGTTAGCCATAGAAACTCCCCCCTCCCCGTGGGGCAACCGTAGCTGCCACCCCTAGAAAGTTAGGGTAGGGAAGTGGGGAGGGTAGAATACTTACCTCATCTGGTGTGTCAGGATGCGACTGTTGATCATGTGACCGCCGGCATGCCGACCGCATGTATTACATACTGATCCCACCGGAAAGTATTCCTGCCGATATGTGAAGAACAATAAGCCACAAATGTAAATGATTGTATATTTGCAGACAGTTTACAGAAAAGTAACTTTATCTACCTTATCTGCTTTCTTACATACCACGTTTAATGTCAGAGTCAAAAAGTGCTAGTTATATCATTTATGGCACTCTTCACCTCTTCTTACATCTCTCCCCTGGTGCTCTCATCTTCTAAATATATATATCTATCTCTATATCTATATCTATCTCTATATCTATATCAGTTTGATTAGAAGGTCGTCGGGAAACCTCTCTGGATCAGACAGTGGGAGCAGCTGCACAGGTGGCATGTCCTGTCTGACGCACTGTGTCCACCTGTGCAGCTGCTCCCACTGTCTGATCCAGAGAGGTTTCCCGACGAGTCACGGCTATACCATAGCCGGCGGCGCGGTGTGTGGTCCCGGGTGACGGCCAGCGGGTTTGCAGTTTGTGCCAGTGGAATTTCTTTGAACCGTGTGGTAACCAGCCCACAGCGTGTGCTATATGGTACGAGTCCTATACAATTTGTCCGTGGACCGGTTACTGTTTTTAAATAATTGAATAAACAGTCTGCACTATGAGCGCCTTTTCCATTATGTTTTATTTATTTATTTATTATATATATATATATATATATATATATATATATATATATATATTATACTGCTCAAATAAATAAATGGAACACTAAAATAACACACCCTAGATCTGAATGAATTAAATATTCTTATTACATACTTTGATCTTTACATAGTTGAATGTGCTGACAACAAAATCACACAAAAAATTATCAATGGAAATCAAATTTATTAACCCATGGGGGTCTGGATTTTGAGTCACACTCAAAATTAAAGTGGAAAAACACACTACAGGCTGATCCAACTTTGATGTAATGTCCTTTAAAACAAGTCAAAATGAGGCTCAGTAGTGTGTGTGGCCTCCACGTGCCTGTATGACCTCCCTACAACCCACACAAGTGGCTCAGGTAGTGCAGCTCATCCAGGATGGCACATCAATGCGAGCTGTGGCAAGAAGGTTTGCTGTGTCTGTCAGCGTAGTGTCCAGAGCATGGAGGCGCTACCAGGAGACAGGCCAGTACATCAGGAGACGTGGAGGAGGCTGTAGGAGGGCAACAACCCAGCAGCAGGACCGCTACCTCCGCCTTTGTGCAAGGAGGAACAGGAGGAGCACTGCCAGAGCCCTGCAAAATGACCTCCAGCAAGCCACAAATGTGCATGTGTCTACTCAAACGATCAGAAACAGACTCCATGAGGGTAGTATGAGGGCCCGACATCCACAGGTGGGGGTTGTGCTTACAGCCCAACACCGTGCAGGATGTTTGGCATTTGCCAGAGAACACCAAGATTGGCAAATTCGCCACTGGCGCCCTGTGCTCTTCACAGATGAAAGCAGGTTTTCACTGAGCACATGTGACAGACGTGACAGAGTCTGGAGAGGCCAAGGAGAACGTTCTGCTGCCTGCAACATCCTCCAGCATGACCAGTTTGGCAGTGGGTCAGTAATGGTGTGGGGTGGCATTTCTTTGGGGGGCCGCACAGCCCTCCATGTGCTCGCCAGAGGTAGCCTGACTGCCATTAGATACCGAGATGAGATCCTCAGACCCCTTGTGAGACCATATGCTGGTGCGGTTGGCCCTGGGTTCCTCCTAATGCAAGACAATGCTAAACCTCATGTGGCTGGAGTGTGTCAGCAGTTCCTGCAAGACGAAGGCATTGATGCTATGGACTGGCCCGCCCGTTCCCCAGACCTGAATCCAATTGAGCACATCTGGGACATCATGTCTCGCTCCATCCACCAATGCCACGTTGCACCACAGACTGTCCAGGAGTTGGCGGATGCTTTAGTCCAGGTCTGGGAGGAGATCCCTCAGGAGACCATCCGCCACCTCATCAAGAGCATGCCCAGGCATTGTAGGGAGGTCATACAGGCACGTGGAGGCCACACACACTACTGAGCCTCATTTTGACTTGTTTTAAGGACATTACATCAAAGTTGGATCAGCCTGTAGTGTGTTTATCCACTTTAATTTTGAGTGTGACTCCAAATCCAGACCTCCATGGGTTAATAAATTTGATTTCCATTGATAATTTTTGTGTGATTTTGTTGTCGGCACATTCAACTATGTAAAAAACAAAGCATGTAATAAGAATATTTCATTCATTTAGATCTAGGATGTGTTATTTTAGTGTTCCCTTTATTTTTTTGAGCAGTGATAGATAGATAGATAGATAGATATATATATATATATATATATACACACACACACACACACACGCACATGCAGATCAAGAAAGGGGAGGGCTCATGTGCAGGCGAGATTTTCCCTGAGAATTCTGTAGTGTGCATGTGCAGAGGTAAGTATTATGAATAAGTGCAGGGTGTGCGATGTGGCCCCCCTGGAACCAAGATTTTGACAGTCGGGATGCCGCTGTTAGTATTTTGACCATCGGCATCCTGTCAGGATCCTGTACCCAACCCAAAATGAGATGTAATCCTTTTATTATTGTATATAAAACATCTACCAATAACAACGGTATAATCCAATAAAAACAGTCTTTACTAAGTTGCAATAATATTGCAGGTGAGGTAGGGTGAGGGCGGTATATTTAAAGTAGCAATTAGTTTAAAGTCAAAACAAACATATCTCATTGGAATCGCGCTGGCTCCTGCAAATTGTGGGCTATTACATTTGCCCAATTTACTTATTACGTTTGCATCCCCCCCCCCCCCCCCCCTAAAATTCAGCTTCACCATCTTCACAGTGATAGTTTGGTTCTCCCTCTACAGTCCATCGTACTAACTTATACTGTTTTATTTTTGTAAGTCACTTATTTGACTAGCTACTTGTTATGTACAGTTGATATATTGATGCTGGTTACATAAACTATGGAATTTTATTTGTTATTAATATTGGTCAAATGAAAGATTTGTTTGGAATACCTAATGATTTTATTTCATTATCATTTCCTCATCCAGAAAGTAAATAAGATGCTGACTTGACAGCCTCACGGTAGCATCGCCGTTATGATAACAAGTTATTAAAATGTTTTTCATACATAGACTGAATTTTGACAGCGCGCCTCACAAATACACAGATTCAATTTGATGGTTTTATGTGGAGAAAGTCATGTACTTCATGAATGTTGCATGGGCGATGACCTTGTTAAGCAAACATACTCTATTAATATAATACATTTACTGGTTTATAATACTAAATTGTTCAGTTTATTTCTGTCATTGCCTGTCTGGCTCAGATTAAGGAAAATTCTGTTCATTTGCAGTTGGTAATAGGGCAATTTGGCAATGTACGAGCGTATTTTTTTTTGTGATGAATCAGGAGATGATGTCAGGTTAATATTCAATGGAGGCTTTATGGTACTCCCAATCGTTTTACTAATTTTGTGCAGAGTATGGTCCAAAAACAAACTCCTCTGATCACCTCCAGCCAAGATTTTGAAATGGAATAGCAAACGATAGAACTTGCATCCATACTCAATTACATATGCCAAGTATATTCCATCATTTTCTGCAGTAAACAATTTTAGGCAGGCTGGCTCTTATCAATCAGCAATACATTATGGCTCCTGCCAGATAGTATTTCAAGTGTTCAGATGGCTTGTGGTATAAACCTGCTAAAGGCAATGAGCTGAAATCATATTTTCATTGCTATTTTTTAGATGTATGTACATTGCTACATTTCAGAAGATACTTCCTGATATAGTGGTCATCTCTCTGACTCGCTGGAGAGTCTAGAAAGCAATACACGCACCCCTCCAGGGGCAAACGCAGAATTGGAGGAGGTTAATGGTTGATATTGGTGCGAGTGTGGCCAGCTCATGGGGAGGGCATAATCAGCACAAAGTGCTGTGCCAGTCATTAAATGATGAGAGTAGGGCCAGCCCACCGGTAGGATATAATCAGTAGAAGAAGGTACTGAGCTGTCTACGCACACATTCTCCCACCTGATGGCCAAACATTCTCCCACCTGATGGCCAAATGCCTATGTGTTATCTTGCTGGCAGCTGCTCCCTGGTCTCTCTGCTCCTGTGCACTGATTGGGCGCTCAGATCCACACACAGCAGAGTTGGCAAGAGAAGCTGCTGCCACTGTGAATGTGCACAGTGGCATCACAAGGGGGTGTGGCCGCACCTGGGTTTTACTATTCAGGGAGGTGACATCAAAATGCCGGCTCCTCTGCAGTGACAGGAGCCGAGTTCTGTAGTGTGACATTATCCTGCAGCAACCGCCTCCTGTCACTGAAAAGGAACCAGTAGTGCAGACAATAGGCTCTGAGGGCAGTCCAGCATTTCCAGTGGGCATGCCACCAGAGTGAAGTAAATGGTGACTTCCCGTGGGACCATATCCTCCATAGGGATTATGTCAGTGGGGGACATCCCATGACACCACGCCCCTTACAGTGAGGCCATACCCATTTCTGGATGTGCCATGAAGGTGTACAACAGAGGTTAAATTGGCCACACCAGTGTGTATATTTACTAAAAGTCGATTTTTGGTAATTTTTTTTTTTTTTTTTTCTTTATTGATTTTGTGTTTCAGGGTGACTGTAGTCTCAGTAAAATCATATTATATACCACTGCAATTGTGGTCAGGATTTGAGCAGCTGAGTGAGAGTTGGGGATTTTCAGGCAACTAGCTTACGTCCTTCAGCGCCACATGCATAGATGTTTCACAATCCCCCGGAAATATTTTTTAAATTTTCTTCAAAAATTGGCAAATATGTACATTGCAATGATTTTGTTGTTTTAATAACTACTCTTTAAAGCAAAAATCCCCAGTTCATAGAATAGTAAGGAGCTTAAGTAGTACATATAAGCTTCTCTAATTTGTGGGCGAGGATGGACTTGTAGCAAAGGAAATGTAGCAATAAAATAGTGGGTGTTCAGTGGTTCCTACTTCTGTGGACATATTGGAGAGGCATCTGCACTAGTTCTCTATTGTCCTTACTACAGGGGTTCTGGGTATATTTACTACACCAATGCAAAATTCTCCTGGAAAAGACATTATGAGAACATGTGGATTTTTTTCCCAGTAAGCTAGTATGTCCCAAAGATTGCCATTACAGTTTCAGGTTGCTCAGCTTATCAGCCCGTACAATAGTTCACAATCTTCCACAGACCTAAATTTATCTCCCTACAGATCTATGGTAGTATGCACTTTAGTCCAATAATCAACATACCATGGAATTAATGCATCTGAATTAACCAAATGAGCATCCCAAGACCTAAAAGAGGGCACAAAGTGGTGGAACGACATCTTGAATGGCTGCCATTGCTCAGATTCCATTCATTTTGTTCCAGTGTACCAATAGGCATAGTGTTCTTGGTTGCATCACACCTTGATGTTAGTAGGTGGATTCTCGTAAAGGTGAAAAAGTCACTTGACTTGTATAGTGTGTTGGCTATAAAATCAGTTTGGAAGTTACATTCCATAGAGCAGTGGTTCCCAAACTTTTTTGAATCACTGCACCCTAAGGTATCAGAATTTGAGAAATTTAGAAAGAAGTACTAAATTAAGTAAATTGTGTTTATATGTCATTCTTAAGTTTGGTTGTGTGGTGAGGGACAGGATTTGCTTCTGTTTGTTCACATATTTTATGATAGGCAAAACCAGTGCTGGTGGCTGACAATTATAGTGACCATAAATAATTTGATTTGGTCCTGGACAACCTATCCAAAGCACCCCTGCAAGTGTCCTGAGACACCCCCAGGGTGCCACGGCACACAGTTTGAGAATCACTGCCATAGGGGATTATGGGGGATTCAGTACTTACAAGGCTAATGTTGGTTGCAGTAATATGTATGGCAAGTTCTCAATACAGCTAAAACCTTCAAGAAAATATATCTGTATGCTCACAGCCTGCCAAGTGTAAACTAAAGCTAAGTTTGTAAAATGACTGCATACTTGGCATTCTGCTAGTGAACAGTGAGGATAAAGCCCCTGAGTATTTCTTATACATAAACTAATAATAATTTTTATTAGGTCATACCTTAGGTTAGGAAAGTGCAAGCTTCTCTTCTTTCTCTGTGACTTACAGTTGATGGCAGAGCTCTAAATGATTGAGAGTGCAGTAGTAGCATACCCTCCAACTGTACCTTTTGGCAGGTACAGTACTTGTATTTTTTTTTTTTTTTTTACCGATTTTTGGCTGTCCAAACTTCCATTGAAAGTATAGGAAAAGGGGCATGGTCAGGCACCTTTTTTCCATGGCCACGCCCCTTTTCAAATTTGTACCGATTTTTATGTGTAAAATGTCGGAGGGTATGTAGTAGGGCTACTAAGATCTGAAAAACCAATGCCAGTTATGGCCATATGCACCTTCTTTTTTAAGTCTAGGACAGGAAGGTCCAGGTAGGAGTAATGGGGGCTGTAACAGCAACTTGCATTATTGCAGACCCCTCCCCCTTTCTTCACAGCATAATGATGCAATTTGCCGTATTATGTTGTGTGGCCACAATTATGCGATTTGCATTGAGTCTTTCAACCATACTCCCTTCACTAGAGAAGTGGGCGGTATCTGGGACATTTGTCTAATCATTCGATGTACCCTGTTCATTCTGAGAGAGAAGCCAAATATGTTTATAATGGAAGATTTACCAAATATCTCTGGTCTATGAACTAACAATACTGTTGAATTCATTGCCAGTTGTGCAGATGTGTTGCTTTCAGCTGTGTCCTAAGCTGTTATGTGTGAATTTGGCTTAATACAGCCTTTGCTGATGCTGTTTGAGTGCCCTGGTTCTCTCTCTCCTTTGTTTGTTTTTGGATGGGATCCATGTTGAAGGACCCAGGTTCCAGAGTGTGCTGTTATAAGACGACGTAAGCGTTTGATGTCATCAGTGAGGGCCGCACAGAGAGTACATGTTAGTTTGTTGTCTCATGACCGTTAACACTGTTGACTAAACCTTGAGCAGTTCAAATTGCAATATAGCTACAGTATTGGATGAAAATATAAACAGGGAAACTGATTGTCCCTGGAGAAATATTTTTTTTTTTCATTGAATTTCATTAATGTAATTCTGTGATTCTTTTAAATAGTCTGCTTTGCACGGAGAAGGTATTACCAGAGAAACCCAACCAATCGTATCTCCAATGCAATCACTACACTTCTGCTTCGGGTGCCCGGCCCGCTACTATGCGCGCGCAGTCTACTGACCATGCATGCATGAGTGGAGAGTGCGGATGAGGGATTCTACAGACTCTTCTCCTGTAGCCAGGGGTATATCTATGGGTCTGAGCGCCCCATGCAAAGTAAGGAACTGGCGCCCCCCACCTCCCCCACCCAGAGACACAGGGGGAGGGAGTTATAGGTAGGCTGAGGTCAGGGACACTGAGGGAGAATTACAGGGAGGGTGCAGGTACAGTGGCAGACGCAGGATTTCTAGAGGGGGGTTTCCAAATGCAGAACGTTGGAGCAATTGTGGGAGTCTGGGGGAGCGGTAGAAGAACCTAGTAAAGACCCTGGACATTAATGTATACTGTGTGGAATACAGTGTTAATATTTAACACTATAGATGGTCTATAGTATAGGCTGTATCACACATTTAAATAATATAAATAAGTAATCAGGAAAAAGATTAAACATACCATAATAAATAAATAAATACACAAACCTAATAGAACCAGTCCTGCACTTTTTAAGCACACATTCTCCCACCTCATGGTAAGGCTCCTGTCTTTTTCTTCCTGGTAGCTACTCTCTTGTCCAGTGTACTGACTGAGGATTCACACAGCAAACTTGGTAGAAGAAGATGCTCCCACTGGGCATGTGCAGCAGCTCTGCTTTGTCCCTTAAACTGCATTATGTGGTGGTAGCTCTAGTTATCGTATTATATTATATCATATCGTGATAGGGACAATGAGGTGGAGGGCTTACAGGGAGGCTGAGGTCAGGGACACTGAGGGGCAATTACAGGGAGGGTGTGGGCAGGAACACTGAGGGGGAATTACAGGAGTGTGCGGGTAGAGACATTGAGGGGAAATTACAGGGAGGGTATGGGCAGGGACACTGAGGTTGAATTACAGGAGGGTGTGGGCAGGGACACTGAGGGGGGAGTCACAGGGAGGCTGAGGTCAGGGACACTGAGGGGGAATTACAGGGAGGATTTGGGTAGTGAAAATGAGAGGGAGGGGCTACTGAGATGGAATTACAGGAGTGTGCAGGCAGAGACACTGAGGGTGGAGTCACAGGGAGGCTGAGGTTAGGAACACTGAGGGAGAATTACAGGGAGGGGTGTGGGCAGGGACACTGAGGGGTAATTACGGTTAGGGTGTGGGTAGGGACACTGAGAGGGAATTACGGTTAGGGTGTGGGCAGGGACACTGAGGGGGGGAGTCACAGGGAGGCTGAGGTTAGGAACACTGAGGGAGAATTACAGGAAGGGGTGTGGGCAGGGACACTGAGGGGTAATTACTGTTAGGGTGTGGGTAGGGACACTGAGAGGGAATTACGGGGTGGGTGTGGGCAGGGACACTGAGGGGGAATTACGGTTAGGGTGCGGGTAGGGACACTGAGAGGGAATTACGGGGAGGGTGCGGGAAGGGACAATGAGAGGGAATTACAGGAGTGTGCGGGCAGGGACCCTGAGGGGGGGAGTCACAGGGAGGCTGAGGTTAGGAACACTGAGGGAGAATTACAGGGAGGGGTGTGGGCAGGGACACTGAGGGGTAATTACAGTTAGGGTGTGGGTAGGGACACTGAGAGGGAATTACGGGGTGGGTGTGGGCAGGGACACTGAGGGAGAATTACGGTTAGGGTGCGGGTAGGGACACTGAGAGGGAATTACGGGGAGGGTGCGGGAAGGGACAATGAGAGGGAATTACAGGAGTGTGCGGGCAGGGACCCTGAGGGGGGGAGTCACAGGGAGGCTGAGGTTAGGAACACTGAGGGAGAATTACAGGGAGGGATGCAGACAGAGACACTGAGGGGGAATTACAGTTAGGGTGCGGGTAGGGACACTGAGAGGGAATTACAGGGAGGGTGCGGGCAGGGATACTGAGGGGGAATTATGGGAAGAGTGTGGGCAGGGACACTTTGAGGGAATTACAGGAGTGTATGGGCAGAGTAATTGAGGCAGCAGTTACAGGGATGGTGCGGGCAGGGACACTGAGGGGGAATTAAAAGGAGGGTGCAGACAGGGACACCGAGGGGATATAGGCACACATACATACTGTACAGTTAAAAACCCCTCTCTAGTTGTGGTGGCACTACATGTCCCAGCAAATCCAGTTGACAAGGTATGCTGGGACTTGTAGTCTCAACACAGCTGGACAGGCAGTCACTGGTCTAGATACCTCTCCATACAGAGCTCTTTGTAACCTGTGATCCAGACTACCAGGGTAGACCATGTAGTGCAGCTACGGTACCGCAGAAAATGTACAAGTATGCTCATGCTGCATTGCTGACTGGTGCTGATTGTAGTGGCTGCTGTTTGCTGACAGACCACGTAGTACCAATGAGAAGAGGAGTGGATGAGGAAGAGGAGGTGCCTCGCCCCTCCCCATACCTGGAAGTGACCCGCTCCCTGGCTATATTCACCATAATTGTGACCGTAGTCACAGAGAGTGTCAGAGTGCAATACGCTTCTGAGAGTCCGGCAGTGGATGAGCACTGCTAAGGGATGTACTCAGTGAGAACTACTCTGTCATTCTACCCCCTGGCACGGGTGGCACTGCCGGGCGGCGCCCCTCCCTTGGCCGGCGCCCCTGGCAAGTGCCATCCTGGCCAATAGTTAGATACACCCCTGCCTGTAGCCCATAGTTTTCAACGGTTAACACTACCTGGAGGTGGCATCAGCTACCGGCGTAATAATGCACATTCAACTATGCATTTGATTGCAATCAAGTAGCGTGGTTTTCAACATGAAGCTCTGTAAAAGTAGGATTTCTGCACTTCCCTAACCAAGAAACAAAATGAGCAAATTACTTTAAAAAAAAATTAGCATTAGCACTATCACATTCATTGCACATATTAATTGTGGTGAGAGCAGAGTGTCAGGCTGATTGAGAGTAAATCAAACCTCTCAACTTAATTTGTAGACCTTAAAATGGGCAAAGATTCAACCAAAAGTTTTTTTGTTTTTGTTTTTTTTGGGTAGAGAGGGGTGGGGATTGTATGGAAAAGGGACAGGTTTATTTTGTCCTGCTTTCACATGTCTCAATATTGGAAAGTATGAGTGCAGGTTAAGGTCACTTGACTTCACTTCTCTCCAGAACAAGTTGTATTGAGTGCATGTGCAAAATGGGGAGATGTATTAAGCCTTAGGAGTATATTTATTAAAGTGAAGATTTTTAGAAGTGGAGATGTTGCCCATAGAAACCAATCTACTTATCATTTATCCAATTCCTTCTAGAAGATAATATATTCTGATTGGTTGCTATGAGCAACATCTCCACTTCCACCTCTCTCTCTCTCTCTCTCTCTCTCTCGCCTAATGACGTGAATAGTTTAGCCCCACCCCCATCACTGGCTATATGCATCTCCTCCCTGGCTTCTCCCGGAAACTAGAAGATAAAAGTAGGCAAGTATGCATTTGTCTAGTACAGTCTATAAAATAATAGGTAGAATCTGATTGATTGCTATCCAAAACGTCTCTATTTGTCTTCTTTAGAAGGTTTAATGCATCCCCCCCATTGTAACTGCTGTTTTGACAGGTGATTGGCTTCATCAAGAGAGAGATGTATTAAAGCTTGGCGAGAGATACAGTGAAGAGAGATTCTGGGGCTAATTCAGGTTGGATCGCAGTGTGCCATCCAACTGGAATTTTTGCTGAAAAGATGCAGACGCATGCGTAGCGCCCGTACAGTGCATGAGGGGGATCCACAGAAAATGCGATCGCCTCTGCCTGTCACTCAGGCGGAGGCGGTTGCGGGGCGTTTCCAGGGAGGAGACGGAGCATTGCGGGGGCAACCCGAACAGTGGGTGGTGCGGCGCGAACAGGGGCGTGGTTGCGGCGGTTGCGTGATGTCACACGCAGCTGCCATGACAGGTGAGATGGCGCCGGGACTCCTGCGGCCGCAGCTAAGCTGCGCCAGCAGGAGTCGTCTTTAGTTTCTGCTGACAAGCAGAAATTGAGAAGCGATCGCAATTTCTGCTTGTCGATGGGGGGGGGGGGGGGGGGGGGGGCGGCACCAGTCAGCATGCTGGGCGGCCCCAGCATGCAACCAAAAGGACAGCAAATTCTGCTGATTAGCATCATTTGCTATCCTTACTGAATTAGCCCCAAAGTACTAACCAGACTGTGTTTGAAAAATGACAGCAGCTGACTGATAGTACTTTATCTCTCTCCACTCTAGCTTTGATAAATCCCCTTCCCTCCTCACCCCATATTATTAAAGTGCCTTTGCCCATGATAGCTGTTGCTTGGTATTGCTGGGTCAATTTAATAAGGGCCTGCCTATCTAACAGCTGACCCAACACAAAAATACGGGGTCACTTATGTACAGGGGGGCGAGGGAGCGAAGCAGTAAGAGTACTCTTGGTGCTGGCACTACTATGTTACCAGACAGCCGAGAATCACTGCCTCAGTGATATTGTAATAGTAGATTGGATGAAAAAATAGCTTCTGTCGCTGCAACAAAAGATAATAGAAAATCTTTCTGACTGGCCAGCCTTAGTAAATAGGCCTGCCTATTTGAACAGACTTTGTAACACAAGCCTGTAAAAGTGAGAAGGCATCAGACATGAAGGCTTATTTAACAATTAATATTTGTAGGATTTTCCCGAATACACCCATTTTCAGGGAGTACCTATGGAATACTAAGTAATCCCTGAATATATCTATGGGGTTCCCACGTGACGTTTTCAATCACAAAAGAAATTCCCATAGAAACTTATGGGGGCTGAATTTGCCATCAGCTACCGGCGTAAGATATGGAATGAAGAGCTCTGGAATTTTTTACTTTTGGTTGAATCTTTGCCCATTTTAAGGTCTGCAAATTAAGTTGAGAGGTTTGATTTACTCTCAATCAGCCTGACACTCTGCTCTCACCACAATTAATATGTGCATTGAATGTGATAGTGCTAATACTAATTTTTTTTTTAAAGTAATTTGCTCATTTTGTTTCTTGGTTAGGGAAGTGCAGAAATCCAACTTTTATAGAGCTTCATGTTGAAAACCACGCTACTTGATTGCAATCAAGTGCATAGTTGAATGTGCATTGGGGGTAATTCCAAGTTGATCGCAGCAGGAATTTAGTTAGCAATTGGGCAAAACCATGTGCACTGCAGGGGAGGCAGATTTAACATGTGCAGAGAGAGTTAGATTTGGGTGGGTTATTTTATTTCTGTGCAGGGTAAATACTGCCGGCTTTATTTTTACCCAATAATGTCTAAAAATAATTAAACAATAGAGAGAGCGCATAAATAGTATATACCAATTTATTATTGCAGAGGTTCTCAAACTCGGTCCTCAGGACCCCACACAGTGCATGTTTTGCAGGTCTCCTCACAGAATCGCAAGTGAAATAATTAGCTCCACCTGTGGACCTTTTAAAATGTGTCAGTGAGTAATTAATACACCTGTGCACCTGCTGGGTTACCTGCAAAACATGCACTGTGTGGGGTCCCGAGGACCGAGTTTGAGAACCTCTGTATTATTGGATAAAACACTTTAAATGCAATATGCTAATCATTTAAAAATGAATGAATGAAACCGCACAAAAGGAAACCACTGAACTGACAATGATATATACTTGTATTCCCAAATGATTGTGGGAAAAAAAGGCAAACGTTCTCAATGCAACTGAGGAAAGAGAATGTTCAATGTCCCACCAAGCAGGTGATAGCTAATGAGCAGAACAAAAGAACCATAGCAGGTCCACTTGATCCTCTTAAAAGATTTGTAGCATTTGTTGAAATGAAGTATGAATTAAACTGATGGTTCTATTGTTCTGCTCATTAGCTATCACCTGCTTGGTGGGACATTGAACATTCTCTTTCCTCAGTTGCATTGAGAACGTTTGCCTTTTTTTCCCACAATCATTTGGGAATACAAGTATATATCATTGTCAGTTCAGTGGTTTCCTTTTGTGCGGTTTCATTCATTCATTCATTCATTTTTAAATGATTAGCATATTGCATTTTAAGTGTTTTATCCAATAATAAATTGGTATATACTATTTATGCGCTCTCTCTATTGTTTAATTATTTTTAGACATTATTGGTTTTGAGTGTTAGGTGTTCAGAGCACCTCCTGAGAGCAGCTACTGTGTATCTACAGGTTTATGTGTATTTGTATTTTTTACAATATTATTGCTTAATTGGGAGCGCTTGATATATTCCTCTTTAGTGAAGATTCTTTTATTGCTTTATTTTTACACTGCAAATTAGATTGCAGATTGAACACACCCCACCCAAATCTAACTCTCTCTGCACATGTTAAATCTGCCTCCCCTGCAGTGCACATGGTTTTGCCCAATTGCTAACTAAATTCCTGCTGCGATCAACTTGGAATTACCCCCATTATTTGTAAACTGGGAATGTGTACCAGTTATCTAATACAGATTTAGCATGATATCCCAGCGGTCAGGAGACCGACGCCGGAATACCAGTGGAGAGCGCAGCGTGGTCCCTCGTGGCCCGTTGGTGATCTTCAGTCAACACAGGGTTCTATTTCCCCTCGGGTGCTGGTCCACACCACCACGCGAGGGGGAATAGAACCCTGTGGGGTTTCTGCCCGGTGTTCGGGATTTCGATCGCCGGTATTTCACTGGGTGTCGGGATTCCAGCATTGGTATCCTGACAGCTGGGATCCAAACGGCCGGCGAATTGAATGCCTCCCATCTAATACAGTACATGTCTTTTACACTGCCTATTTTTTATTATATAGGGACAGGGCTGCCATCAGAAATTGTGGGGCCCCGTACTGACAAAATAGACAGGGCCACTCCCCCCGAAAAAAAAGATTCTGCCTCACAGCTCCACCCCTATGTGATGTCATACATTGTGATTTTACATATAGGTGGATCATTGCGGACCTACAGGAATGGTTCATAGAGAACTGATGCACAGGGAAGACTTGTTTTTAAGAAGTAATTCCTGTGCATCAGCCCACTGGGTTTTTTTTACAGTCTGGTGCAGCTCTCCAGGTATTAGTGGTAGGACCAAGTGGTGGCCCCCCCAGTTTGTATGGGCCTGGGACACCAGTCCCCACAGTGCCCCTCTAATGGCTGCCCTGTGTAGGGATGTTTATGCACATATTACTGTAATACGGTCACTGTTCTGAGTTCTACACTTGTTACTATTATTAGATGGTAGATGGTTAGATTTAAACTTATAACAAATGATTCTAGCATTCAAAGTAATTATTGTAGTTGTATCTGAAAATACATAACAATGAAAGGAAACAGCATGCAATATTAATGTTATTTTGCAATAGAATCATTTTCAGGCTATATATGTGTGAAACTGATGTAAAGATGCATCTGCGAATTTAAAAATATCCATGTGAATGAATTGAATTGGGGAAACAATGTTACACAGTGGTTAGCATTGAGTTCAGGGCACTATTTGTGTGCGTGATGCGAGACCACAACCCAAAGTTGACAATGTCAATGTCTCTGTTACCAAGTGGCGTAAGTTCGTCCCAGGTGCCTGGAGGCAAGATAAATTTTGGTGACACCCCTCAGAAAGATAGAGATATAGACAGACACAGACACACACACACACACACACACACACACACACACACACACACACACACACACACACACAGTAACATGCAGCCTATGCCTGAAACCCAGCAACACCCAGCCTGTGACCCGCCCACCCCCCACCAACCCCACACAGTAACACCCACCCTGTGCTTTGGGGTCTTGGTGTCTGTGATGGGAGCCGTCAGGGTGTCTTCAGTGGGCAGGGTCTGAGGAGGGACAGGCAGCAGCAGAACACACAGAGGAGACTTAGGAGCCAGAAACCACCGGCAGAAACCTCCATCCTCCCTGCACGCCAGCAGCAGGGGATTGTAGTACTTGCCGTGGAAAGGGGGTGGATGTGCTCAGAAGAGTGAGACAGCTTGCACCACTAAGGTATGTCAGTGGCTCTATCTCTCCATCGCTACAAATACTTGCTGGTACGCCAATCCCCAACATCCCTGAGGCGTGGTGCCCCCTTCAGGGCAGAAGCTCGGCGGCAGCTGACTCCATTGCTTCCCTGAGTTATGCCTCTGCTGTTACCTATCGTGTACAATTTACATATTGTATAGTATTTTACCAAATAATAATAGAAAGGTCATACTTGCCTACTTTTGAAAAAGCATTTTAGAGAGACTGAAAGTAACACCTATCAGGCTGACGAATACTACATCTGAGAGACGTGTCATAAAAATTACTTACATCCAAATGTAAATGAGCCCTAAAGTCAGTCAGATCCAATTGTTGAAGAAAAGACACTGATATTTTGCAGAATTTGCTTGTGTATTGTGTTTTACAAGATGATCCATATACTATAAGTGACCACAAGAAGCCTTATTTATATGCATGCAGCCAAGGGGATCAATGTGCCTTATACCTAATACAGGGAAATGATAATGATGATCCCATTTGAATGTATGTATCTGTGTATCCCCCCCCCCCACCAAGAATGTAATAGCTACATAATTAAGGTAAGGTGCAATCAGGGAGATTGCTGGACTATTCAGGGAGTCAGGGAGATTGCTACTATTTCAGGGAGTCTCCTGCACAATGCTGGAGGGTAGGCAACTATGCTATCACATCATAATACATTCAGTTGGAGGCAGCTGGACAGTACCACTGCTACTGCATAATGAAATCAGCTGCAGGCTGCTAGAAAGTACCTCTGTGATATCACAAAGCATTCAGCAGCAGACACATATACATTACCTAGGTGACATCACAATGCCTTCAGCTGTGGGCAGCTTATAATTACCTCTGTGACAGCACAATGCATTCAGCTGCAGGCATATTGACAGTACAGTACTTCTGTGACATCACATTCATTCAACTGCAGGCAGCTAGACAGTACCTACAGTATGTGATATAACAGTGCCTTCAGCTGTGGGCAGCTACACAGTGCCTTCAGCTGTGGGCAGCTACCCAGTGCCTCTGTGACATCACAATGCTTTCAGCTCAGGGAGCTGAACAGTGCATCTGTGAGATTACAATGCATTCAGCTGCAGGCAACTGTAGATACCTCTGTGACATCACAATGCATGCAGCTGCTGGCAGCTAGACACAACCTCTGTGACATCACAATGCATTCATACACTGGCAGCTAGAGAGTACCTATGTGACATCACAATGCATTCAGCTGCAGGCAGCTAGACAGTACATCTGTAATATCATCATAATGCATTCAGCTACAGGCATCTTGACAGTACCTCTGTGACATCACAATGCATTCAGCTATAGGCAGCTAGTACTTCTGTAACATATACTTGTCTACTTTTAAGCTAGACAAATTCTTCTGTGACATCACAATACATTTAGCTGCAGGCAGCCAGACAGTGCCTCTGTGACATCAAAATACATTCAGCTGTAGGCAGCTATTTAGTACCTCTGACATCACATTTCATTCAGCTTCTGGCAGCTAGACAGTACCTCTGTGACATTTGGCAGCTAGACAGTACCTATGTGACATCACAATGCATTCAGCTGCTGGCAGCTATACAGTACCTCTGTGACATCACAATGCATTCAGCTGCATGCAGCTAGACCGTACCTCTGTGACATCACAAGGTATTCAGCTGCAGGCAGCTAGAAAGTGCCTCTGTGACATCAATAGTACATTTCTGACATCACAATGCATTCAGCTGCAGATAGCTAGACAATGGTTCTGTGATATTACAAAGCATTTTAGCTGCGTCAGCTAGAGAGTACATCTGTGACATCACCATGCATTCTTGCTGCAGGCAGTTAGACAGTACATCTATGACATCACAATACATTCAGCTGCAGGCAGCTACACAGTACCTCTGTGACATCACAGTGCTTTCAGCTGCAGGCAGCTTGACAGCACCTATGTGACATCACAATGCATTCATACACAGACAGCTAGACAGTACCTCTGTGACATCACAGTGCATTCATACACAGACAGCTAGACAGTACCTCTGTGACATCACAGTGCATTCATACACAGACAGCTGCTAGACAGTACCTCTGACATCCAAATACATTCAGCTGCAGGCAAATAGACAGTACCTCTGACATGACAATGCATTCAGCTGCAGACACCTAGAAAGTACCTTTGTGACATCACAGTACTTTCAGCTGCCATCAGCTAGACGTTGCCTCTGTGACATCACAATGCATTCAGCTGCGGGCAGCTAGATAGTGCCACTGTGACATCACAATACATTCATCTGCAGGCAGCTAGACAGAACCTATGTGACATCACAGTATATTCAGCTGCAGGCAGCTTATCATTACCTCTGTGACATCACAATGCATTCAGCTCCAGGCATCTTGACAGCACCTCTGTGTAATCACAATGCCTTCAGCTGCAGGCAGCTTGACAGCACCTCTGTGATGTTACAGTGCATTCATACACAGACAGCTAGACAGTACCTCTGTGACACAGTGACGTGCGGTGAGGTCAGTGGCTGGTGAGGCATGCCCACTAAAGCCGCCGCTATGGCCGCTGCCAGAGGTGAGTTTAGACCTCATGGGGCCCTAAGTAACACACCGATTTGGGGCCCCCTTCCTCATACAATCCATAGCACTATATCATGTCATCACCGCCCCTGGCTGTGCCTGCTGTGCTTGTGTCTCCTACCAGCACTACAGCAGTAGGGGGCAGATTCTGGAGCCTCCTTTTGGGCAGCATGGGGACAGAATCTGCTCACCTCCATTCTCCTCCAGCAGCAGCAGGTCTGCCAGGACAACTGCTGCTTGTGGTGGAGGCTGGAGACAAGCAGAGTCATCCCTGGCCAGCAGTACCAGTTTAGGAGTGGGCTCTACCTGGCGCAGTTTAGGAACAGGCTGCAGGGAGGGTTAGGAGGGGGGGGGGTTGGAGATTAGAGTTAGGGCTTTACCCTAACAGTTGTCGGGATCCTGCACATCTGGATGACGCTGTCGGTATTCTGACCGTCGTCCTCTCAAGCGCCAGGATTTTGATACCATCCCTCACAGTGATAGAAGTGGAATTTTGAAGTGTGGATATGGAAGAGTGAAGGTTGTAATTATGTGCGCGCCAAAGGCGCGCTCTGGATAAGGGGGCGTGGCCACTTGCAAGGGGGCGTGTCCTTCAGTATAGTTTACCACACCATATACCCCTTAGACACCGCAATAGTAGGACCCCTTATACTGTCTAGTACTGGTGCCCATTTCACATTATAGCACACTGAATGAGCCGACATTCACATTATAGCACACTGAATGAGCCGAAATTCACATTGTAGCACACGGTATGAGCCGACATTCACATTGTAGCACACTGAATGAGCCGGAATTCACATTGTAGCACACTGAATGAGCCGGAATTCACATTATAGCACACTGTATGAGCAGAAATTCACATTGTAGCACACTGAATGAGCCGAAATTCACATTGTAGCACACTGAATGAGCCGGAATTCACATTATAGCACACTGAATGAGCCGAAACTCACATTGTAGCACACTGAATGAGCCGAAATTCACATTGTAGCACACTGAATGAGCCGAAATTCACATTGTAGCACACTGAATGAGCCGAAACTCACATTGTAGCACACTGAATGAGCCGAAATTCACATTGTAGCACACTGAATGAGCCGACAGTCACATTGTAGCACACTGAATGAGCCGAAACTCACATTGTAGCACACTGAATGAGCCGAAATTCACATTGTAGCACACTGAATGAGCCGAAATTCACATTGTAGCACACTGAATGAGCCGACAGTCACATTGTAGCACACTGAATGAGCCGAAACTCACATTGTAGCACACTGAATGAGCCGAAATTCACATTGTAGCACACTGAATGAGCCGAAATTCACATTGTAGCACACTGAATGAGCCGACAGTCACATTGTAGCACACTGAATGAGCCGAAATTCACATTGTAGCACACTGAATGAGCCGAAATTCACATTGTAGCACACTGAATGAGCCGAAACTCACATTGTAGCACACTGAATGAGCCGAAATTCACATTGTAGCACACTGAATGAGCCGACAGTCACATTGTAGCGCACTGAATGAGCCGACAGTCACCTTGTAGCGCACTGAATGAGCCGAAATTCACATTATAGCACACTGAATGACCCTAAATTCACATAATAGCACAGTGAATGAGCCGAAATTAACGTTATGCCACATGGAATGAGAAAAAATTCAGGGAAAGTGACAGCAGGGGCATAGGGACAGGGAAAGTGACAGATAGAGGGACAGGGAGAATGACAGAGGGACATGGAAAGTGACAGAGAGAGGGTCAGTAGGGACAGGGAAAGTGACAGCAGGGACATAGGCACAGGGAGAGGGACAGGGAACGTGACAGCAGGGACATAGGGACAGCAAGGGCATACAGTAGGGACTAGGGAGAGAGAAAGGCAGCAGGGTAAGATTACCTCTTTAGTAGCGGCGGTGCTGAGGATGCTCTGGTCTGCGGTGCAGTGGATGAGGAGACTGTGGTCGGCATGGTGCAGAGGAGGCAGAGGTACAGAGAAGGACTGAGTGCGGCGGCAGCATGGCTGAGGTGTAGCGAGGAGGAGGCAGAGGGCGGCGGTGCAAGGAGGAGGCTGTGGTCGGCGGCACTGCAGCTCCTATGACTGCGGCGCTACTATTTCAAATCTGCTGTGGACTGGCACCCTATCAGGAGCGGTACACAACAGAAAAGACGCTTATACACATTACACCACAGAAGAGACGCTTATACACATTACACCACAGAAGAGACGCTTACACACATTACACCACAGGAGAGACCCTTATAAACGTTACACTACGGAAGAGACGCTTGGGGGGAGGGATGGAGCTGAGGGGAGAGAAGGCAAAATAGCAGTATGGGGAGATGCTGCCGATGGGATGGGGGTGGGGGCATAGGCGCTGATTCCGTGGGTGTTCAGGCTCAGGAGCACCCACGGAATCAGCGCCTATGATGAGCACCCACGGGGTCACCTGGCTATGTGCAGGTCCTTATAGTCACCCGCTCACCCCTGCTGATGGCTCATCTGGTGTACGACTATGCTGCGCTCACCCCCGCTGTCGACTCATGTGGTGTATACATACATCACATGAGCCGCCAACGGGGGTGAGTGCAGCAGTCTCAGCGGCGCCCCAGGCACAGCACTGCGGCTTTCCTCAGCCGACACTCAATGAGCTGCCAGCGGGGGTTGAGCACAGGATAGTGTCAGTGAAGCCCCAGGCACGGCACGGCACTACAGCTTCCCCAGCTGCCCAATGACCTAGAGACCAGAAGGCTGACTGTGAGCTGGGGGTGGAGCAACGGGCCGTAAATTCCTCGGCCCGCGGTTCCTCCCCCAGCTCACAGCCTTCTGGTCTGTTGCGTGTGCAGCCGCGGCGACGTAATTACGTCACAGCACCCATCGGCAAAAAGATAGATCGGCACCACAGGGTGGGGGGGAGTTTGGGAGTTTACAAGCTACTCACCTGTCAATAGCAGCTGTGGTCTCTCACATATTGCCGGATGTTGCGGCCAAGACTCTGCAACTTCTCCTGCGTTCGCTCCAGCTGACAGGCGGGCGGCAGTGTGGGGGGGGTGGGGGGGAGTGACCCGTGTGCGGCGCTGAGCTGGGGGTGATGAGGGGGGGTGGAGTGACCCGTGAGCGGCGCTGAGCTGGGGGTGATGGGGGGGGGGTGATGAGCAGTGAGCGGCGGTAAGCGGGTGGGACTGGGGGTGATGCTTAGTGAGCAGATGTTATGAGCAGTGGTGAGCGGGGGCTGGGGGTGATGAGGAGGGGTGATGAGCAATGGCAATGAGTAGCTGTGATGAACGGGGGGTCTGTTGGTGATGAGGGCGGTGATGTGATGAGCGGCAAGGACGGGGGCTGGGGGTGATGAGTAGTGAAATGAGGGTGATGAGCGGGGAGGGGGGGTGATGATCAGTGAGCGGTGCCGGCGGTGGTGAGCGGGATGAGCGGCGAGAAGAGGGTGATGAGCGGGGGGGGATGTGATGATTAGTGAGCGGCGCCGGCGGGGATGGGGGCTGGGGGCGATGAGCGGCGAGAAGAGGGTGATAAGCGGGGGGTGGGGGGGGAGGTGATGAGCGACGGCAGCGGCCGGGGAGTGATGAGCTGCACCTGCGGCCCGGGAGTGATGAGCGGCGCCTGCGGCCGGGGAGTGATGTGCCTGCGGCCGGTAAGTGATGCGCCTGCCGCGGCGGCCGGGGAGTGATGTGCCTGCGGCCGGGGAGTGATGTGCCTGCGCGGCCGGGGAGTGATGTGCCTGCGCGGCCGGGGAGTGATGTGCCTGCGCGGCCGGGGAGTGATGTGCCTGCGCGGCCGGGGAGTGATGTGCCTGCGCGGCCGGGGAGTGATGTGCCTGCGCGGCCGGGGAGTGATGTGCCTGCGGCCGGGGAGTGATGTGCCTGCGGCCGGTAAGTGATGCGCCTGCCGCGGCGGCCGGGGAGTGATGTGCCTGCGGCCGGGGAGTGATGTGCCTGCGCGGCCGGGGAGTGATGTGCCTGCGCGGCCGGGGAGTGATGTGCCTGCGCGGCCGGGGAGTGATGTGCCTGCGCGGCCGGGGAGTGATGTGCCTGCGCGGCCGGGGAGTGATGTGCCTGCGCGGCCGGGGAGTGATGTGCCTGCGCGGCCGGGGAGTGATGTGCCTGCGGCCGGGGAGTGATGTGCCTGCGGCCGGGAAGTGATGTGCCTGCGGCCGGGAAGTGATGAGCGGCGCTGAGCGCGGGGGGGGGGGGGTGGAATTCAGCAGCCGCGTAGTCAGGGAGGTCAGGGGAGCAGAGGCCACCAGGGTCTGGCTGGCCGGAGGAATGGAGAGTTGGGAGAAGGGTGGCCTTAAATTCTGGTGCCCAATCATATTTGCAGCAGTGACAGGGGCGTGCTTTCATATGTGCTGAAAGCACGCCCCTGTCACTGAGGCACTCACACTGGTGCCGCTTCTCGTGCTTTTTGGAATGGGCTTTTACAGCCCTCTCCTTGGCTGCCACCCCTGCCCGCCCCCCACATCCGGCCCTTTAACATTATCCGCAGGAGGCACCGCTCTCGGTGCCTCCAAAACAAATTTGCAAGCTGTTTTAAAATGTACAAATCATTCCAATAATATAAAGCATATACTTAGGATACAGAATATGTGTCATAAGTATTTTCTTTATATTATTGTAATAATTAATGACAGGGGAAAATGACAGGGGATGCACTGCCTCCCCTGACTGCACGTCCCTGCTGTGACATCCAAATACATTCAACTGCAGGCAACTAGACAGTACCTCTGACATGACAATGCATTCGGCTGCAGACACCTAGAAAGTACCTTTGTGACATCACAATTCATTCAGTTGCAGGCAGGTAGACATTGCCTCTTTGACATCACAATGCATTCAGCTGCAGGAAGCTAGACAGTACCTATGTGACATCACAATACATTCAGCTGCAGTCAGGTAGACATTGCCTCTGTGACATTACAATGCACTCAGCTGCGGGCAGCTAGATAATGCCTCTGTGACATCACAATACATTCAGCTGCAGGCAGCTTATTATTACCTCTGTGACATCACATTAATTCAGCTGCAGGCAGCTAGACAGTACCTATGTGACTTCACAATGCCTTCAGCTGTGTGCAGCTAGCCAGTGCCTCTGTAATCTAACAATGCTTTCAGCTAAACAGTGCATCTGTGACATCACAATGCATTTAGCTGCAGGCAACTATAGATACCTGACATATATATTGGTAGATGCTCAATTAGCTTAGTGATATCATTCAGGTGCTCGAAAGGGAGGGGTATTTCTGAGCAAGATAAAAAGGCATTTGGTTTCCCCCAGCACCCTGAATGATAACAGTAACCAGATATAAATCCCACATAATAATAGAATTCAGAGATCTTCGTTACACATATTTGCGCAAATGTGTGGTTAAGCCCCAAAGCCGCATCAAGGCGTCTCTGTATATTTGGGGTCCCTAGCGCTATATCTAGGTGCAGGGTGTGGCACCCCAAAACACCACCAGCATAAGCCAGAAAGCCCAGCGTAGCATACCAGTGAAAAAACTATAGTTAATAAATGAGTATTTAGGAAGCCGAAGCTATAGAGAGGGTGATACAAACATGAAATGTAAATAAAATAGAAAAATAGTGTTAAAAAATTAATAAGTGAAAAGTGTTAATAGAATGTAAAGGTATGCCACACTAAAGCCATCCAGCTCAGCCAGTCCAGAGGCACCACACCTCACACCTCCATTACCGCATAGATAACTATAGATACCTCTGTGACATCACAATGCATGCAGCTGCTGTCAGCTAGACGCAACCTCTGTAACATCACAATGCATTCAGCTACAGGCAACTATAGAGCACCTCTGTGACATTACAATGCATTTATACTCTGGCACAGGCTTTTTCAACCAGTGTGCCGTGGCACACTAGTGTGCCGCGACCAGTTGCAAGGTGTGCCGCGGAGCCAGAGCAGCTTCCTGCACCTTCAGAGTGAACTGTTGGCCTGGGCTCTTCTTAGAGGATCAGTCGTGCTCCGGCTGTGACCTACTGTATGCTTTGAAGACGCAGCGGTGTGATATCATAGGTCACGGCCGCCACGTCTCACCACCCAGCCAGCCAACCCGCCTTCATACACATCTTCCAGTTCCCACCTGCATACACAGTTTTCTTTGCCTACTCACATCCACACCTGCCCAACTGAGCCCGCTGCTCAGTATTCGCAGCACTCCACTATGAACAACCCTCGCCACTGAGGGACAGGAAGGAGGACAGATGACCGTTAGGGGCTAAAATTTATTTTATTTCTCCTGTGGGGAACAATAGGATTTATGTGGGGAGAATAAGGATTTATGGGGGGAACAATGTGAATGATTTATGTGGGGAGCAATGTGATTGATATATGTGTGAGCAACATGATTTATGTGGGGAGCAATGTAATTGATTTATGTGGGGAGCAATAGGATTTATGTATTGAGCAATGTGATTGTTTTTTCTGTGTAGACCAATGTATGTGTGGATTTTTTTTTTACTGTGAGGGCCAATGTGTGTTTTTTGTTTTTTTTCTGTGGGGAACTGATGGTGTGCCTTGGCAATTTTAAAATATTGTTCGGTGTGCCGCGAGTACAAAAAGGTTGAAAATCACTGCTCTGGCAGCTAGACAGTACCTATGTGACATCACAATGCCTTCAGCTGCAGACAGCATGTCTGTAACACATACTTGCCTACTTCTGGTAAAGCATTTCAGGGAGATTGTGAAAGTAACACCTATCAGCAGGGATGTGTAATGCTACATCTGAGAGGCGAGTCATAAAAATTACTTACATCCAAATGTAAATGAGTCCCAAAGTTCGTAAGATCTAATTGTTAAAGGCACTGATATTTTGCAGGATTTGCTTGTGCATTGTGTTTTACAAGAGCATCCATATACTGTAAGTGGCCACAAGAAACCCTATTTAAAATGCATGTAGCCATAGGGATCATTGGGGGTAATGCAGACCTGATCGTTTGGCTGCATTTTCGCACAGCGGGCGATCAGGACTAAACTGCGCATGCGTATGCACCGCAATGCGCAGGCGTGGCGCACAGGTACAAAGCAGATCGCCGCTCTGCGATGGGTTTGTGCGAAGAATCTTTTTGCACAGGTGATCGCAAGGAAGAGGGCATTTGTGGGTGGCAATTGACCGTTTTCTGGGAGTGTTTGGAAAAATGCAGGTGTGTCCAAGCATTTGCAGGGCGGGTGTATGACGTCAATTCCGGTCCCGACCAGGCTGAGGTGATCGCAACGGCTGAGCAAGTCCTGGGCTGCGCAGAGACTGTACAAAATCAG
Source organism: Pseudophryne corroboree (assembly GCF_028390025.1). NCBI lineage: Eukaryota > Metazoa > Chordata > Amphibia > Anura > Myobatrachidae > Pseudophryne > Pseudophryne corroboree. The sequence continues at coordinate 281,666,295 of NC_086449.1, forward strand.
TTTGCGCAGCTCTGCTACACATGCGTTTGCACACTTGCACAGCTAAAATACACCCCTACCTGTAGGCGGCGACTATCTGATCGCAGCAGTGCAAAAATTACCTGCTAGCGATCAGGTCTGCGTCACCCCCATTGTGCCTTATAACCAATGCAGGGAAATGGCACTGATGATCCCATTTGAATGTATGCGTGATTCCTCTCTCCTCCCCCCCCCCCCCCCCCCCCCAAGAATATAACAGCTACATAATGTGGGTAAGGTGCAATCAGAGAGATTGCTGGACTATTCAGGGAGTCAGGAAGATTGCTATTATTTAAGGGAGTCTCCTGCAGGAGGGTAGACAACTATGAGAAAGGTTTGATACGGTAGGTATGTTTCATGTTATTTGAGGCATCAGTTTTGTTTTCCGTTAAGTGCTGTAGTATTATATGTAGAGGGCCCCATACACTAGAACGATAATGACCGATTTCAGGCCAATATATTGGGTGAAATCGGGCATTTTAGGTGTGTAACCGATTCGATGCGTGGCCTCGTGAGCGTGGGATCGGATCCTACAGATCACTAGTGCTGCACTCGTGATATGTCGGTTCCCGCAGGCATGGCTAGGATCGCATACGATATATCGCATGCAAAATGTACCAAATCGTTTGGAATCATATGGAACCACTCCCGGGAAGCTCCCAGGAGAGTTCAAGGGAAATCGCCTCCGACTTCAGCCTCTAGACATATCGTTCTAGTGTATGGGGCCCTTAAGTTTGTAACTTCCATGGATGGCAATTATCTTGTTTAATAAATTCCAGGCTGGATGCCGATGGAAACCTATTACACATTGCAGATGTGGCCTCTAAAGTTGCTACATTGCTAATGTTTGGCAGTAGGGAGTAGCTGTTAAGAAATGCATGACCCAGTGGCTAATGTTCTTACACATGGTGAGTGAATCATAAATGTTTTTAAGGACCAGGCTAATAAATGTTCTGTTAATGCTACTGAAACAATAAACCCATTCAGCTTTGTGTTTCAAAGCAGTTACGCACAATGCCATGCAACAGCTGTAAAGCGGAGTAAGATATTTTGATAGTATTTTCAAAGTAACAGCAAAAACAGCTGAAACCCGGTCCCATCCAGAACGCATAACTTACTTATGAAAATGAAAAGCCGCAAAAAGTGAAATGTTTCACGTCACTGCCGCTAGAGCTCACCTCCGATTCATCAGGACTTTGTGTAACTCGTCACTAGACACCTCTAAGTAACTGTGCCAGGTTTCAAAACTGTTGGATTTATATTTAGGTGAGGGCCTTTTTTGCCCTTCGTTGACTGGACTATATTTATAATCTGGTGTTCAGTTCTGTGCATCCATTCTTAATATGGGTATTCCAGTTTCGAAAGTATATAATGAAGATTAACAAATATGAATCAGGAGAATGGATGTTATGACTAATGCCAAACAGAGCATGTTTAGTCTAGTAAAGTGGTGCCTGAAAATATCTGATCAGTATATGGCGGTCTTATTCCATGTAAATTTTCATTCTACATACATTAAGCCCAGTTTGATGCAGTGGGTTGTAGCTCTCAATTAAATGTTCGCTATTGTTTTTAGCAAAGTGAAGCAAACACAGAGGTAGGAATTTCAGTAACAAATGATGTTCCTAAACACAGCTGTTTATACTCGTATTGTGTGTTTCTAATGCAAGAGTGGCAAGCTTAGACAGATGTCCCTATAGCAATAAATTGAACATAAAAAGAATGCAAGTACAAATGATTACGTCTATATACAAACCCAGATTTATTCAAGTGCTTCATACAGTACAGTAGGCCAATACCTAGGAAACAGAATTGGATGGGAGCAGTGGGCGAGACGGAGACGACTGAGGTTGACCTTGGAGATGCTGGGCACATAACTACTAGTGTGTGTGTGTGTGTGTGTGTGCGTGTGTGTGTGTGTGTGTGTGTGTGTGTGTGTGTGTGTGTGTGTATATATATATATATATATATATATATATATATATATATATATATATTATATATATATATATAATATATATATGAAATCACGACCGCACTCAAAGCCTATGTATATAAAACAAAAAATCGTGGTGCAAGGCAGCAATAAATATAAAACACTTCTCCAGCGATGCAGAAAAAGTAGACAAGCCAGCACTCACGTGTAGATGAAAGAAAAGCAGGATTTATTCCTTAACCAAACAGGCCTGTGTTTTCTATATTTGCTGTACTTCACCATGCCGTTTGGTTAAGGAATAAATCCTGCTTTTCTTTCATCTACACGTGAGTGCTGGCTTGTCTACTTTTTCTGCACCGCTGGAGAAGTGAGTGTATATATATATAGGGAACACTTAAACAACACATCCTAGATCTGAATGAATGAAATATTCTTATTAAATACTTTGTTCTCTACATAGTTGAATGTGCTGACAACAAAATCACACAAAAATTATCAATGGAAATCAAATTTCTTAACCCATGGAGGTCTGGATTTGGAGTCACACTCAAAATTAAAGTGGAAAAACACATTACAGGCTGATCCAACTTTGATGTAATGTCCTTAAAACAAGTCAAAATGAGGCTCAGTAGTGTATGTGGCCTCCACGTGCCTGTATGACCTCCCTACAACGCCTGGGCAGATTACCTCCTGAGGGATCTCCTCCCAGACCTGGACTAAAGCATCCGCCAACTCCTGGACAGTCTGTGGTGCAACGTGGCGTTGGTGGATGGAGCGAGACATGATGTCCTAGATGTGCTCAATTGGATTCAGGTCTGGGGAACGGGCGGGCCAGTCCATAGCATCAAGGCCTTCGTCTTGCAGGAACTGCTGACACACACCAGCCACATGAGGTCTAGCATTGTCTTGCATTAGGAGGAACCCAGGGCCAACCGCACCAGCATATGGTCTCACAAGAGGTCTGAGGATCTCATCTCGGTACCTAATGGCAGTCAGGCTACCTCTGGCAAGCACATGGAGGGCTGTGCGGCTGTGCGGCCCCCCAAAGAAATGCCACCCCACACCATTACTGACCCACTGCCAAACCGGTCATGCTGGAGGATGTTGCAGGCAGCAGAACGTTCTCCTTGGCGTCTCCAGACTCTGTCATGTCTGTCACATGTGCTCAGTGAGAACCTGCTTTCATCTGTGAAGAGCACAGGGCGCCAGTGGCGAATTTGCCAATCTTGGTGTTCTCTGGCAAATGCCAAACGTCCTGAACGGTGTTGGGCTGTAAGCACAACCCCCACCTGTGGATGTCGGGCCCTCATACCACCCTCATGGAGTCTGTTTCTGATCGTTTGAGTAGACACATGCACATTTGTGGTTTGCTGGAGGTCATTTTGCAGGGCTCTGGCAGTGCTCCTCCTGTTCCTCCTTGCATAAAGGCGGAGGTAGCGGTCCTGCTGCTGGGTTGTTGCCCTCCTACGGCGTCCTCCACGTCTCCTGATGTACTGGTTTGTCTCCTGGTAACGCCTCCATGCTCTGGACACTACGCTGACAGACACAGAAAACCTTCTTGCCACAGCTCGCATTGATGTGCCATCCTGGATGAGCTGCACTACCTGAGCCACTTGTGTGGGTTTTAGACTCTGTCTCATGCTACCACTAGAGTGAAAGCACCGCCAGCTTTCAAAAGTGACCAAAACATCAGCCAGAAAGCATAGGAGCTGAGAAGTGGTCTGTGGTCACCACCTGCAGAACAACTCCTTTATTGGGGGTGTCTTGCTAATTGCCTATAATTTCCACCTGTTGTCTATTCCATTTGCACAACAGCATGTGAAATTGATTGTCAATCAGTGTTGCTTCCTAAGTGGACAGTTTGATTTCACAGAAGTGTGATTGACTTGGAGTTACATTGTGTTGTTTAAGTGTTCCCTTTATTTTTTTGAGCAGTATGTGTGTGTATATAGAAGGGGGCCTGTGTGCACCTCTGGGTGGGCTTCCTCCTCTGCACGGCAGGGTCCCGTGTACACTGCACAGATTGCATCCATTATAGAAATGCTCGTGTGTGTGTGTGTGTGTGTGTGTGTATATATATATATATATATATATATATATATATATATATATATATGTGGTGTGTGTGTGTGTGTGTGTGTGTGTGTGTATATATATATATATATAACATACATACATACATACATACATACATACATACATACATACATACATACATACATACATACATAGGGCCGGCACTCCTCGGTTATACATTTCCTGCGCTGGTGCCCTCACATGTACAGCTGTACACACATATAAATTTCAACGTGCGGCACTCAGCTATCTGAAAAAAACACTGGAAACCAGTAGCGTATAGCAACGTTTCAGTGCCCGAAGCACTATCGTCAGGTTTATAAAGATAAAGCAAACATATTACATACCTTTATACACAATCACCCGTGCACACTGCCACGCCGGGAGTCCCAACGACTCCTCCTCCTTTCCGGCTGCGGCTAATGACATCATCTACAAGTGCTCCCATCACCATAGAGACACATAAACAACAAGCAGCGGTTCTGAAAATACCATGATAAGCAAGAGTCATATTACACATTGAATTTCCAATACCATCTATTGTTTAACCGTTAAGACTGTATATACCTTCAAAAGCAATTATAACTCAAGTATTCATTTAATCCCCGTGGAGATCATACATCTAACCGATGTATCCATTGTACCTCCCTCTGTATTAATAATCGATTGCGATCTCCCCCTCTCACCGGTTTTTCAACCCAATCAATCATCCGATACCTAATACTAGCTACGCTATGTTTAAACTCCGCAAAATGGCGGGCGACATGTTGTTCCGATTTTTTTATCACAATTTAATGCGGCTCTAATTGCCGACCGGTGCATTGACATGCGATCCTTAAACCTTCCCTGGGTTTTGCCAATATAGCTCAATCCACAGGGACAGATTATTTGATAAATAACATAACTGGAGTTACATGTTAAATGATGTCGGATTAAAAATTTCTTTCCTGTATGAGGATGGTAGAAAGAATCACCTGCAATTAAAAAACTGCAGGTGGTGCAACCACATTTAAAACATCCCAGCTTTTTCTTGGACAGAAAGTGTGGGGTCCCCCTTGTTTCATATTTACTTATATCTGCACGTACTAAGAGGTCCCTGAGATTTTTCCCACGTGTAAAACATGGCATAGGATTTGAATTTTGAAATGGCAGTTGTTGATCTGATTTTATTACGTGCCAATGTTTTTTAATTGCTGTACTTCTCTAGATTGTGTATTATATTGAGTTATGATAGGTACACGTTCATTCTGTGTCTTAACTGATACTTTATTTAACAATTTTTTACGATCCAATTGTAACACTCGCTCCTTAGTATGAGCAAGTAAATCCATCACGTACCCCCTAGCATGTAATTTCTCAATTAGCAAATCTATCTGTTTTATGGCCATCTCTTTGTTTGAATTAATTCTCCAAATTCTCAGCATCTGAGAATATGGAAGTGAATTTTTTAGTTTTGTTGGATGACAACTATTATACAGGTTGAGTATCCCTTATCCAAAACGCTTGGGACCAGAGGTATTTTGGATAACGGATTTTTCCGTATTTTGGAATAATTAGATACCATAATGAGATATCATGGTGATGGGACCTAAATCTAAGTACAGAATGCATTTATGTTTCATATACACCTTATACACACAGCCTGAAGGTAATTTATGTCAATATTTTTTATAACTTTGTGCATTAAACAAAGTGTGTCTACATTCACACAATTCAATTATGTTTCATATACACCTTGTATACACAGCCTGAAGGTCATTTAATACAATATTATTAATAACTTTGTGTATTAAACAAAGTTTGTGTACACTGAGCCATCAAAAAACAAAGATTTCACTATCTCACTCTCACTCAAAAATGTCCGTATTTCGGAATATTCCGTATTTCGGAATATATGGATATGGGATACTCAACCTGTATTGCAGTAATGTATTCCTATCAGTTTCCTTAACATGTACAGAAGTTTCAAATTGGTTACCAATTAATTTGATATCTACATCTAAGTAATCAATAAATTGCTGATTAATGCGAAAAGTGAATTTAATGGGGCCTACACTTCCATTAATACCTTCCATTAAATTACAAAAAGTGTCTCTTGATCCTGACCACACAAAAAACAAATCGTCTATAAAGCGGGTATATAAGACAATTTTTGAAAATATACCCTCATCAGAAAAGAATAATTGTTGTTCGACACTGAACATATAAATATTCGCTATTGCTGGGGCTACTGCCGAGCCCATGGAACAGCCGCTCAGTTGAATATAATATTTCTTGTCGAACAAAAAATAATTCTTCTTGAGAGTGAACTCTAAGAGAGATAAACAAAATTCAACAAATGCCAGATCATAAATCCCACTATCCATTAAGAAGATTTTTACCGCCTGTAAACAGTGATTGTGAGGTATGACTGTGTACAAGCTGACCACATCTGCACAAATCATCCAAGAACCCTCCGGGACGTCGTGCAGAGCGGCCAGCTTGTTGAGAAACATAGTTGTGTCCAAAAGAAAATTCTTATGCCGTTGCACTAACGGTTGAAGAAATGAGTCCAAGTATGTTGAAATCGGTTGTGACAGCGATCCTCTTGCCGCAACAATAGGGCGTCCCGGTGGGGGTGTTACCCCCTTGTGTATCTTCGGGAGTGTGTATAATACTGGGGCTATCGGATGTTTTGGTAATAATGCATCAGCCAATTTCTGTTCAATGATGCCATCTTGTACTGCTACCATCAAAATTTGCCCCAATTCCTCTTGAAACTTATTCAATGGATCTCCCGTCAGTTCTTTATAGGTTGTCCCGTCATTTAATTGACGTAAAATTTCACTGCGATAGTCCTTAAGGTCTTGTAGGACGATCGCTCCGCCTTTGTCGGCCGGACGTATAATTAATTCCGAGTTCTTAGAGTTTGTATAGCCCTCCTTTCTTCCGGTGTTAAATTGGGATGTATTTCTTTAGGCTGCACTGTGACACTTTTGACTTCTTTATCCACTAGAAGCATAAATGTCTTAAGACTAGAATTATTTGTGTTAAGGTCGAATGTCGACTTTGGAATAATCTTCCTTAGCTATTCTGGAATAGGATTTTCTGTAATGCTTACTTCTGGCTTAGTGGGTTTATTAAAAAACTCTTTCATTTTTAGTTTCCTAAACAATTGATGCTTCTCTTGTTGCCACTTAAAATCGTCAAAGTAGGTGGTTGGAATGTAAGAAAGGCCCTTACTCAATAAAGACCGTTCAGGTTGAGAGAGATCGTAGGAGGATAAATTCAATATTATTTCTTCCTTGATGTCGGCGTTTTTTTTGCTGGGTCGGACCCTTTTGTTTTGGCCCCCCCTCCTTGTTGTTTTCCGTTTTTTGCCAAGAACTTAGCTCTAGTTTGTGCTCCAGAAGGAGCTATTCCAGAAGTTAACAATTCTGAATCACTGTTGGTACTGCTGTTATCTTGTGAAGAAAAACCAGGTCTTCCAGTTCTCTGTGGTCGACGGAAGAACGGTCGTCTATTAATATTCCCCCTGTCACCAGAAGTCCATTGATACACTGTATGTAATTCATAGTCCTGTTGAACTTTGGAAAATTTTTCTTTTTTGAATTTTAATAGATCTCTTCTGTATGTAGCCACTTGGGTTTCCAATTTGGCCATCCAATCACCATTCGGATCTGTCCTCAACTTGGATGCATGTTGTTTTTCAAACATCTGTATCTTTTCTTGTATTGAACTTTGTTCTTTCTTAGCAAATTCTATAATTAATAGCATAAGATCGAACGAGCATCGGTTCATTATCCCTACCCATTTCTTGAAAACTGTGGGTCATGTCTGCCCACTGTAGGACCATTCCTCATGCGTAATCCTCTCGGTATGATTTTGGCTCTGTAGTGATCACTTAGGGATATAGCGTGGAAATGATAATCAATTTCTTTCCTTTTCATTTTCCACAATTCTTTGTAAAGGATATCTCCCATAACAGATTCAGGTTGCGCATTTAGACATTGTGTCTCCAAAATTACCTCTGCCTCTGCATCTGAAAATCCAAAAGTCTCACTTCCAGAGAGAAGTGCTGGGTTGAAAGGGAAATCTGCTTCAATATCTCCCCCCTCCGCCATGTTGAGTTGAATGGAGGCTGATGTATTGATTAGTATTAAACTTTTCCAGTATAAACTTCTTATTGGCAAACCAACTCAATTGCAGTCAAGATAAAATTCAGTCCCGATAAGGTTAATCAAACATCTGAACTTCTTGGTTCTCACAGAACACGCTGCCACCAATCCGTGATTAGTGAAAAACTGAACAATGAACGGATAATTCAGTACATAGATATTTCCAAAAAACGAAACCAGGTGCCTTGCCAAATTAGGAATATAGCACAATCCCAACAATATAGAAACATAAGGCCGGCACTCCTCGGTTATACATTTCCTGCGCTGGTGCCCTCACATGTACAGCTGTACACAGATATAAATTTCAACGTGCGGCACTCAGCTATCTGAAAAAAAACACTGGAAACCAGTAGCGTATAGCAACGTTTCAGTGCCCGAAGCACTATCGTCAGGTTTATAAAGATAAAGCAAACATATTACATACCTTTATACACAATCACCCGTGCACACTGCCACGCCGGGAGTCCCAACGACTCCTCCTCCTTTCCGGCTGCGGCTAATGACATCATCTACAAGTGCTCCCATCACCATAGAGACACATAAACAACAAGCAGCGGTTCTGAAAATACCATGATAAGCAAGAGTCATATTACACATTGAATTTCCAATACCATCTATTGTTTAACCGTTAAGACTGTATATACCTTCAAAAGCAATTATAACTCAAGTATTCATTTAATCCCCGTGGAGATAATACATCTAACCGATGTATCCATTGTACCTCCCTCTGTATTAATAATCGATTGCGATCTCCCCCTCTCACCGGTTTTTCAACCCAATCAATCATCCGATACCTAATACTAGCTACATAGCGTAGCTAGTATTAGGTATCGGATGATTGATTGGGTTGAAAAACCGGTGAGAGGGGGAGATCGCAATCGATTATTAATACAGAGGGAGGTACAATGGATACATTGGTTAGATGTATTATCTCCACGGGGATTAAATGAATACTTGAGTGGAAAATAATATAGTACACATTTGCTTTCAGTTTACTATATACTAGTTATTAGATGATATAAAAAAATGTTGTAAGCAATATAGATGTCAGTTAGATATGTGGAGGTATGTTCTTAGTAACATACCTGCCACGGTTTTAAATATTTTTTAGTGTTTGTCCACACATGTCGGATATTGGTATGTATCGCGGGCCCTGATGCATTACCGATAACGGAGCTAGGCGGACACTGAATGTGTGCTTGGCTATCCGTACGGTGATACACCTCAGTCCCCATGGTAACGGATGCGCATTGGAGGGGGTAGAACGTACGCCGACTCACGTGATGTGAGGGGCTGTGTGACATCACCACTGTGCGCTCCGTGGCAGGGGCGCGAAATACGATACTGGCTCGCGGGACATTGGTGTAGATAGAAGAGGGAGCACATATAAACAGGGTAAGTCATGGTATGTATGTATTGTCATTTCACTATGTTGTTCACATCCTGAAGACGGTGTTACCGTACACCGAAACGTTGATGGATCATTAAGTATGTTTTATACTTGAATACAAGACTTGAAAAAATCCTCTGAGTGCCGTCCCCTCTGTATTTCTACATTTGCATGGTACCTGCCTAGGACGTGGCACCGGGGTAAGATTGCCTTTACATTTTATTGAGTGCCGGACCACAGAATCTGTGTATATATATATATATATATATATATATATATATATATATATATATATATATATATATATATTACACACACTATATGTTCCACCGGTTCTTCGCACGGGAGTTTCTGATTTTAACGGTTGTAAATGTAAATAAGTGTAAAAAATTTGGTAAATCTATAGAGATGTGAATTTGAGAAGTCTTAATGTGAGTAAATATTAATCCATGGTTCTTGCCATTACCCAAGGAGCACACGTAGCAGATACGGTATAAAGTTACAGAACCATTTTTGTAGTTTATTAAATTCTACACACTGGAGGTGCAATCCAAATTTTGATCAGATTGTCCATTTGGGCGTTATCATTCACACAATGCAAGCCATGCATCGGTAATTATGTCAACCCGCTGTTCATCCCCTATGGGGAGGTTTGGTAATTCAAATTACGTAGTATTCCTAGTATTCCTATTTTCCACCTGAAGAATACATAGGTTAAAATTCAGCTTCCTAACATACTGGGAAGTAAGAAAATTTGTGATGAATCAGTCAGTGAGTGATTGAGTGCTTAGATATAGATATATATATATATATATATATATATCTCTTTAAAATCCCGTATTTATTTGAGACAGTGAGTCACCTTTACTGTGTCTATGTGTTCTCTCGACTTGGATCCCCCGGAGTATACAATTGTAGAAACTGGTATGTCCAGGATATTCCAGTAAATCAATGGCAAATCTTTTATTTTACAATAAAAAAACAGTATTTTTTTTATAAAAATTGCCTAAAGCATAAAAAAAGGTGAAATACCCACAATCAATATGTAGATGACGTATTGGCTATATGTCTGCCAACTCCCTTATGCGTGTGAGCTCTATTGGCAGGAACCTCCCACTTAGTGTATGGATACTGCACCAGAAATCCTACACGTTTCTTCCATGGATCGGTTTCTTTAGAGATAAGAAATTAAAAAATCACACAGAATATCGTATTTGATGTGCTGGAATTCTTTCATAGATCAGTCATGGCATTAAACCCAAATTGGAAAATTAAATTATAGCACAATCACATACAAATGGGAATTCAAGTGGATCCCAAAAACGAACAGCATACAGTTTAACTTTTGGACACGTGTGTGTGTGTGTGTGTGTGTGTGTGTGTGTGTGTGTGTATATGTATGTATGTGTGTATATATATATATATATATATATATATATATATATATATCTCTATATCTGTGCCGTAACCAGACATTTTAGCGATGTGTGCAAGATAGGTCACCGGCGTCCCCCCTCTATGTAAAAAAGGGGTAGTGCGCGCCTTAGGCGCGTGCAAAAAATATAGGGGTGTGGCTACATGGGGAAGGGGTGTGGCAACAAAATAATACCAATTCACATTACATATTATAGTAGTCTCCATTATTCAAATTACGCCACACAGTAGCGCCACTACACCAGGTACAGCCCCTCTTACACATTACGGCGGACAGATTCCCTTTTTACACATTACAGCAGACAACGTCCCCTTTTTAAACATTTACGGCAGACAGCGTCCCCTTTTACACATTACGGCAGACAGCGTCCCCTTTTTACACATTAAGGCAGACTGCGTCCCCTTTTTTACACATTAAGGCAGACTGCGTCCCCTTTTTTACACATTAAGGCAGACTGCGTCCCCTTTTTTACACATTAAGGCAGACTGCATCCCCTTTTTTACACATTACGGCAGACTGCGTCCCCCTGTTTACACATTACGGCAGACTGCGTCCCCCTTTTTACACATTAGGCAGACAGACCGATATATAGATAGATAATAGCATAAATTATACTAACCATCTCTCAGGCAGTCAGGCTCCTCGGTAGTGGCAGCTCCGGGTGGCAGGGGAGAAGGAGGAGGAGGAAGGGGGAAGAGGGAGCCGCAGTAGCACACTGTAATTACCAGCGGCGCCGCATGCAGCTGTACCTCTCCTTCAGCATTGGCTGTCCGCCGCCGCTGTGAATGCTCACATAGCCAAAGTGCTCATCAATTGGCACGGAAGTCCCCCCCCCCCCCACCTCCGCTTCTATTTGGGGGGGGGGGGGGTTTCAGAAATTTATGCCCCGTTTGGATCCAGATTTCTGGGGAGGACGACGGCTATTAAATCACAGTGTGCAAGTTAGAGAACTGATTTATAAAAGCACAGCCTGCTAATTTGATCCATCTGTGAAACCTGGGACTTATAGTTCCTCTGGGACACTATATTTAAAGCCTGGCATTTGCGCTCATACTTACTTTCGCTTTCTCTCATATATATATATATATATATATATATACCACACGATAATAATGAGGCGGCACTCAGAGTCTTGTAAAGTGACAAAAAACTATATTGGTGCAGTGATCAACGTTTCGGGGTTTCCCCCTTCGTCTTATCCTGACGAAGGGGGAAACCCCGAAACGTTGATCACTGCACCAATATAGTTTTTTGTCACTTTACAAGACTCTGAGTGCCGCCTCATTATTATCGTGTGGTATAATACTAAGGGCATCAACCCTGGAGGAGGGCACCTGAGCAAGCCAGCCCCATAGCAAGGGGCTGAGCCGAGTGCCGGAGCAAAATTTTGGATATATATATATATATAATATATATTATAATATTTTGCTGTTTTGGACACTATTTGGCTGTTAGAAGCTTTTTGGGGTATATGCAATTGCGGTCGAATTCCCGAAAATGTCGAAAAACTGGACATTTTCGCCAAAAAAAGAAATTCGACAATGCAATACAGTACTTTTCGCCCAAAAAACGGCCATTCCAAATTCGACTTTTTGAAATTCGACATTTGTCAAATTCGACATTTCTGCAATGGTACAAATGCGGCATTTCGACAAAAGTATATTCAATTGAAGATTGTAAATTCGACAACAGTGCTTTTAGACAGTAAATTCGTCATTTTCAATCCGCCACACTTTGCTGGCAGAATCTAATAAAAAAAAAAAAAATTGTTTTTTTTTTATTTTTATTTATTTTTTGGTAATGGCATATCTATTTATATTATAAGGGATTAGGTACTTGGTTTGTCTATTTAGGAGGCACAAGTATTATTTATATATTTTTAAAAATATTATTATTTATTATTATTTTTTTAAACGGAATGGTGTAAAAATCAGGGGAAAAAAATGCGTGGGGTCCCCCCTCCTAAGCATAACCAGCCTCGGGCTCTTTGAGCCAGTCCTGGTTGCCAAAATACGGGGGGGGAAATGACAGGGGATCCCCCGTATTTTAACAACCAGCACCGGGCTCTGCGCCTGGTCCTGGTGCAAAAAATACGGGGGATAAAAAGAGTAGGGGTCACCCGTATTTTTTGGACCAGCACCGGGCTCCACTAGCTGGACAGATAATGCCACAGCCGGGGGTAATGCCACAGCCCTGCGGCCGTGGCATTAAATACCCAACTAGTCACCCCTGGCCGGGGTACCCTGGAGGAGTGGGGACCCCTTCAATCAAGGGGTCCCCCCCCCAGCCACCCAAGGGCCAGGGGTGAAGCCCGAGGCTGTCCCCCCCCCCATCCAAGGGCTGCGGATGGGGGACTGATAGCCTTGTTGAAAATGGAAGAATATTGTTTTTTGCAGAAGAACTACAAGTCCCAGCAAGCCTCCCCCGCAAGCCGGTACTTGGAGAACCACAAGTACCAGCATGCGGGGGGGGGGGGGGAACGGGCCCGCTGGTACCTGTAGTTCTACTGCAAAAAAAATACCCAAATAAAAACTGGACACAGACACCGTGCAAGTATAACTTTATTACATACATTCCGACACACATACTTACCTATGTTGACACGCCGACTCTGGGCTCGTCTCCAATGTCGACGTCCGGGGTACCTGAAAATAAAATTATACTCACCTGATCCAGTGTCCGGTTCTTTTATTGTAATCCACGTACTTGGCAAAAAAAAAAAACGCATTAGCCCGAACCAGACAGACTGAAAGGGGTCCCATGTTTATTTTTTTTGCAGTAGAACTACATTACATGGTTTGTGACATTGAAGTGAACTGTTGGCATTGACATGTCCATACTGCATTTGTTGTGAACTACTGTCACATGATCTGTAGAAGTTCTCGTATCGACCTTCTATTTTTGAACTCCAATGTCTATTTAATGACTATAGAAGGACTGTATAATTGTGCATTGATATAAGAAGTCCTATGGACGAAACACATTGGGTTTTTTATGCTGATCTGAATTGCTATCAGAACCTTCTTTTTATCTTGATCATCATCTACATTGTTTATTGTCTAATGCCAAAACTGGATGTCATTGTTCATGCAAGCTGTAAATCATACTGTCATATCAGAGACTATAAGTCATTTTATGTCAAGTTTGCTCTTATGAATAAATTTTGTATTTTTTTTAACTGTTGTTGTTATTATTGGCGGAGAAAGTACATCTTCCTGTTTATATTAGCTCCCTGTGGAAAAAAAAATCCCCAACTTTGTGTATGTATGTATGTATGTATGTATGTATATGTGTGTACACAAACAATACTCTCTCTTAGCTATTTGAGTATAACTAATGTGGTGATAAATATTTATGACTGGTAGCCTAATTCACCTAAGTTCCTTGCTAGGAGGAACTGACAAAAGAAATATACAACAATAGGTGAGCTGGCGCCTGAGGGTTGAGTCAACACCCTGTTTTACAAAAGGCCCTTATGATTCACACTTTTAAGAGTCGGATACATTGGTTACTATTATGGTATTGAGATTTAATTATTGAGCACCATTTGTAATAAGGACACATTTAACATTTGATTTTGTTTATATAAGACTCTTTATGAAGAGGATAATAATTTGTATCATGTCAGCAAGTATTATAACTTAATAATGTTGGTAAAAATATTGTTACAATAATGTTGGGAATATAGCCGGAAATGAATATTGTAACATACTATAGGGTGTAAGCAATTTTTACTAACTGTTGCTATTGGGTTGTTTTTTGTTTTTTTTTGTAATAAACTGTAAAATCTCAGATTTGTAATACATAACATGATAGTAATTTATAGAGGTCTAAGTATCC